>NC_056737.1:1628675591-1628975591 GCF_019279795.1 Protopterus annectens
GATATCCCTTTGGAGTCTGGTGAAGTGACACAGATAATTCAGCTTAACGATAGCAAAGGTCGCTGAGGAAAACATCCGCCACTGCATCTATCCATGGTCCTAGAGTCCTTATTAGGAGGATGGATGGGTACGGAAGGATCTGCAGTTCCTTCTTGGTGGCAGCAGCCACCACCATGGCATCAGCGGGACACCCTTAGTGAGGAATTGCTTATCACACGGGCAGTAATAAATTTTGAAGGCCTCCTAGGGACCGCCTCTACAGAGTCAGGAGCAGCCCACGCCTTTCGGGCAATAACCTGCATAAGGGGGTCGAAGGCGGAGACACCCAGGAGGTGGAGGGCCGAGATCCAAACGCTTCTAGGTATACTGACTCATCCTCAGAGGGATTATTGGTGGGCCAGTTTCCTCTGTCTAAGGAGTTCTAGGATGTCTGAGAAGGAGACATCCTCAGAGGGGATCTTGATCCCTCTGACTCATCTAAGTCAGTATCTGAAGTGATAGACTCGGGGAGTCCACGTGTTTCCTCTTACAGGTCCTCTTCCTAGGAGGATCTCCCGACCCATCAGGAGAATCCTCGGAAGAGGGGAAATTCCCAATGGGGAAACCTGAGGCGGAGGATCTCTGGGTCCTGTAGCAAGAGAAGTGGCAGAGATGTCAACAGGCACTATAGAGGGAGGAGCTAAGGAACAGACTGCTGGCTGATACCCGTGGCCAGCACACTCTTCATCACTCAATGCTCCCTCCCAGGAAGGTCCGAGAGAACCCGCTCTGAAGAGCTAGGAACTCCAGGGCCCACTGAAAGGGAAGTCTCCGAGGCAGATGTCGGAGCCGAGCTCACTAAGGCGCGGGCTCCAAGGAGAAGAGCCGGCTCGGACAAGGGTCCCATGCCACTCACCCCTCGGAGGAGCACCAGGAAGCCCGCCACCAATCCCTCTAAGGAAGGTCTCAAGAGGAGATAGAGTAGAGGCTGAAGGAACAGAAGGAGGTATCTGTCCCTCAGCCGTAGCAGTAACCATTCCCGAAGACTCCAACCCAATCTCTGGGGTAGAGTTGAAGGAGGAACTGCAATGGGTGTGGACCAATAGTCGCCTGTTGAGACGGACTATGT
This sequence comes from Protopterus annectens, assembly GCF_019279795.1. Classification (NCBI taxonomy): domain Eukaryota; kingdom Metazoa; phylum Chordata; order Ceratodontiformes; family Protopteridae; genus Protopterus; species Protopterus annectens. The sequence continues at coordinate 1,628,676,700 of NC_056737.1, forward strand.
AACATTTGGGCCAATGCCTGTGACTTAAGTAATCTACTGACCACTCTCTAAATCATGGTCAGAAAGCCTGGATGACCATGAAGATCGCCCGATGGCTCTGCTCCGAGAAGAGGCGGCCGGAGCCGAAAGTATCGGCTCCAAGGAAGGAGACCTAGACCTCTTCCTCGAAGGAGCCATCGGAACCGATGAAGCTACTGAACCTGTCGGAGCCGACAACTTATCGGAGCCGACAGGAAGTATCGGCCCCAGCCGGAGCCGATACAGCCACAAAAGTAACGGTGTCGGAGCCGACACCGATGCCTGAGCCACATGGTGGTCGGAACCGATCGGAGCCAACACCGAAGTGGTCGAAGCAGAATCGGCACCGATAGCCATCGGTGCCGAAGGTTTAGTCAAACCAGAATCGCTCCAGCCGATCTCGACTCTAACTGAGTCGGAGCCGAGGCCGCAGGCTTAGACACAGAAGCCTGGGCCTTGGAAGACTTAGAAGTCTTGGTTGGAGCCGACTTAGCCGGAGAGCCCTCCGGCTTAAGAAGGCCCTCAAAATCAGTTTATTCCTTTCCTGCAGGACTCTCTGGCTGAAAGAATGACATATAGCACAGAGTCCTGCAGGTGAAGAGGCCCCAGGCAGGCAAGAAGTGTGACCGTCTGTCAGAGACATTTTCTGACAGCACGAGTCACACTTCTTGAAGCCTGAGACCCTTTCTTTAGACATGGTGTTAAAAACACAGACACACACACCAGTCAAAGAAATTAACTTAAATATACCAAAGGGTATAACTAAGAAACACACACACACGCCCTAACAGGGGGGGGATGGGATGGGTGAAAGTCTGACTAAAAAAATAAGAGGATACAGAGAATTTTCTGTCAGAAAGGGTTTAAAACTAAGATAAAACTAATAATTAAGGGTTTTTTTGACAAAAGGGGCTAAATATGTAAAATAGCAAATCACTTACCAGGAGCTGGTAAAAGGAGGACCTCATCAGCGAAGCGGCAAACGAGATCTGGGTACTTACCGCCTTGCATCATGGGATATGGGGCTGCCTCGAGCTGGTAAAAGTGACTCTCGAGCTTAGCAGTGAATGGAGCCGAGGATCGGCTCCGAACCCATCAAGCAAGAATAAAGGCGAGATTGACAACTTAACATCGTGAAACACTTTCTAATATGTTCAGTTAGGTACAAACCACTCAAATGCTATGATTTTGGCCCTCCTATTTAGACTTGTAAAAACGAGACAAAATCAGAACTCTTGGTTCCTAGCTATTTCTTAATATTTACATTCAAAAAATATTTTTTTAATAAAATTTGGCATCATTTACCACAGGAAAAAAATGTATTGTTAGCAGACCTTTTCAGTGTGCAGTATTGACAATTTAGGATTCAAAATGAGGAATGTTCCTTATAAAGATATGCGAGAACAATTTTAAGCAAGTACAAACAAAACAACAACAGGAAACAATGAACAACTTTTCAGCCTCATTTCCGGGTCGAATTGAGAGACGGTTTTCGACTGCAGGACACCTGGGTGGCCGAAAGAGTGGTTGAGTTGCGAGGTACCACCTGTACTCACAGTACTACCTACTGTGTACACTCTGTCATCCTCTGTATACATATGAGTGTATAACAAATCAGCACACTACGGACTGCTGCAAACACCATAAGCACTCAGACATCTATTGATTCATCCACATTCATGACTTACATAGCAATATATCACACACCTTCACCAACACACTGGCATAATTGCATAGTATTTTTTTATAGGAGGACAAGTTCCTCTGCAATCCCCCACATCCCTCAATAATATATATTAATGCCACAGTCACACATATTTGGGGTAAAGGGCATATAACAGTATATAATGACACAAACTGTTCAGTGAAACCACTTTTAACAAACATACATGTACATACACATACATATAACCAACTCACACCGTACAACCACCCAATCATACTCAACATCACATATTTAACACCAGAACCCAGAACATGAGATTATTCCATACTTAGCCACACTTACTTCCAAACACTTTCACCACAATACCTGATAACCTTACTTATCAGACAAACTGAATGGTTTCAATATATTCAGCTCTTCTGCTCTGTACTCTAGTCTGGTAGAACATCCATCGGTTTGTTTACCATCTTATAGAAATAGTACCTTGTTGTGTCCAAGCTGAGAACGGCCTTTCAATTTGGAAATTACAACCTCTCCTTCACACCCTCCTCTTCCTTCAGTTCCTTTAAAATTTCCCTCAACATATCTATGGACCTAAATCATATCCCTTTTTTCCCTTCCACCCTGCAGCGAGGGCAACCTCCTACCCTCTTCTAATTTTCTCCGAATACATTTTTTCTTCCGCTACTTTTGCCATTCTAGTGGCCACCTACTATACCATCTGTACCTGTAGTTTTTTGTTTTCCATATATAACACATGAAACTAGATAAGTTATTTCAAATGATATCTTGCTAATGATTTATGAAGGGAAAGAATTAACATCTTGTCTCCGTACTCCATATGACTGGAAATGCAGCACTGTATCTTGCTTGCTTTGGCTGCTGCCCTTTGGCTCTTCTCCTGGTGGTTCATCACTGCAAGGATAAGCATTCCTTTTTTTTCTGTGCCTTAAAGATGCGTTCTCATGGGTTACTGTTCTTCACATACAGCACACAGCAGTCAGGCACTCACCACATGTTTAGTGACTGTGTCCTCTGCAGTGCATCGCTGATCAGATTTCCTGTTTTGAGACCTTGATGTCAGCAAAATTCTTGCACTGTGTTGTCTTCATGCTTGGAAGCAAGTATGATACTAGCTGGTACACTGTGATGTCAAGTCCTCAGACTTTTCAGTTCAAACATCTCCCATCAAATACGTACACGTTAAAGACACATAAATGACAAAGGAAGGTGGCAGGAGGGTATAACAAGCCACTACAGGGAGTCCTCACACAGATAAATGGATATGACAGAATCATCTATTACATCCAGAAATGAGAACTTTCTCCAGTGGATCTCTGTTCGGAAGACTCAAGCAGTATCCAAGATAACCACCTAGTGTGGAAGGAACCAAAGAAAGATCAAATAATTCAGAAGGTAGAGTCTTAAACAAGTGAACAGTGGGAGAAGTCAGTATTCTGCAATCACAATCCAAGCAATATTGCTTATGAAAATGTGGACCAAAGACCAAATAGTCACGGTGCAAATGACTGCAATACATGCATTGTTGTGAAAGGTGCCCAAAGCATGCATGCATACCTACACTGGACTGGCCAAGGATCACATTACCCAGTGGGCATTTGGCTACATGGTGGCAAAAAATAATGCAGTCAGAAATCCACTGATAAAGATTTTGCTTCACACAACCAAGCACTTCCTTAACAGAGACAAAGATGATGAAACTGAGATATTTTACTAACTCGTGAGAATTTGTGATTATAGTTCAAACAATTTTTGTCTGACAAATGAAAGTTTGAAAAAGAAATATTACCAAAACACACTTAGCAAATTGTGGAACAAACTTTTCTGCAGGGGGACACGCACAGTGTACTCGCCCATGTGAGGTGACACCCCCTCACCCATCCACATCCTCCCAAATTATATTTTCCTACTCCAGTCACAAAACAGTGGAAAAAAACTGCTACACTCAACAACTGCTGAAAGTAATTTCAGTGATATCATCTTTGTATTCTTGTCCACTGGACAGTTCTCCATTGAGAAATACGTTTTAACTCATGCACCCTCCTAAAGTAATACCTAACTGGATGATACAAGTCAAGGTTATGAAGGTGTGCCTCTGTCTTAGATTCTGACCTTAGACAAAAACAAGACAGATAGTTTGGTTAAAGGACAGCTCTTAAACTACTTCATGGAAAAGCAAGAGGGTTAACCCACCATGAATGGTTACTACCTGGATACTTTTGCAGATGTCAGACCAACAAACCACTTAGTCTACCAAAAGAAATGAACCAAAACCATCCAGAACACCTGGTTCAAATGTAGACAGAAATAACCTTCCCAGCAAAAAGTAAAGATCCCAATTAAGTGTCACCCAAGTAACAGGTGACCTTACACATCAACATTAACATCTCTTTGTAGAACAGCTTGAGCTTCTGAAATGAAGAGAAGGATCCATGGGCAGACATGCTGGAATGGCTAATGGACACCCATACCACTCAACTAACTGTCCAGATTTTTGCAGAATGTCCAGATTTTTGCTCATAGTTTTGGTCTATTCCTCATAAAATGTATGTTTTGCTGCCAAATTACTGGGATGATCTGAACACTGAAGTCACTAAATAATGACTTACATTTGAGTTTCTGACTTCACATCCCTCAGAAACTGTATGCCAACACAAACACTATTACTCTATCATCTTTATAAGTTTATAAGAGCAATATTTAAAATCTGTCCCTATTTTTGGGCCTTTGTCCCCCCCATTTTGTCAGGCTTTGTCCAGATTTCTTGTAGTAAGAGGTTGAGAGGTATGTGGACACCCTTTGCCAAAGAAGTAAACAGACCATAGGATTATAACCCACACAAATAGGTTCATAGGTGGGTACTAGGCTATCTGCCCAAGGGCATTTATAAGCCTAGCCAGAGTGTGTCGGCTTTTGCCGCCCCACTGATTAATTAACTGATCCTCTGTCAAGCAGAGCCAATGAAGCGATCCCAGGAGTGTATTTTCAGTTACCCATCCACGTGTCAAGGTTTCTCTTGAAGAGTATTAGTGAGGGGCACTGCCTGATGTAATCTGGAATTTTGTTCCAAAGCATGGGGAGTCTCTGTGACAGGAATATATCCCTCCAGAATGTTCTATTTATTGTTTTGGTGAGGTTTAGCTCACTAGAGCGCGTGGCTCGCGGTGACTTGGATTTCTTTAGGTGGAGCATGTCCATGAATTCTGAGTTGGACATGGCTTTGTAAGTCAGGCAGAGATCACTTCTGAGTAAGAGATATGCCACTGAGTACAGCCGGAGTTTTTTCAATCGGGCTGCATAGGACATATGTTTGAGGCCAGTAATCCTCTTGGTGAGGTACTTCTGTGACCTTTCAAACTGAACATTTTATTTGTTTGAGAACTAGGAATAATCCTGGATAGGTTCCTGTTTAAAGGTCAGGCATCAACTAGAAAATCATTTCCACTGGTTAATTTAAGATCTTCTAGTTGCAGGATTTCTTTCTTCCTTTAGTACCTGGGCATGTCCTCATGAAAAAGGTGCCTAAAATATATTTGAATTAAATCACCAAGGCAATCAGTTGAAGCTGTTTGAAAATGAGGTATACCAAACTCCTCTGGTCTTGTGTGAGTAGATCCAATCTGTTAGGAAACTTGTGGCAAATGCCCTTGGTCAATTCCAAAAAAAGGGAGAACCAATGATGCCTGGACCAAAAAGGAGTCACCACAATAATTACCTGACGAGTCCTTCTGAATCTTCAGAATTGCCCTGGATATCAGTGGAAATGTATGCAGGAACATTCCTGGAAACAGGAATGCAAAATACACCTGATTCCAGGCCTGATTGAAAGGAGTTCTGGTGCAGAATTTACTCAGTTGTTTGTTTTGAAAAGAAGTGAACAGATATATTTATATTTCCCAAACTCGATTTATTCTTAGAAGACCCCCTCATTCAATTTCCAGTCATGAGGGTCTGTCTGGTCCTGCTCAACTAGTCTTCTCCTACTTTTTGCTCTGACGGTATGAGATGTGTTTAACCATCCAAGCAATGCTATAGTGCTAACTACCAAGCCATCATAGCCATCATGCATGGGGGGGGGGGCGGGGCGGTTAAGACCTGGTGTCCTATGGCTCATAGGTCATGAATAGATTTTATAGCATGGAAAACAGGAAATGTCTCTGATATTTATGTGCTTTAGTCTGTCAGAACTGTCCCACAAGCCTCATACCTTTACTCCCATAGAAACTACATCCCAAGGAAAAACTGAGGTGTCTTACTGCCTTAACTAATTCAGTTATTTCTTGATAAAACTCAAAACTAGAATCTGAAAATCCTAGAGGAAGAAAATGTTGGGTCCACATTTTTTAATACAAACTTTTTTCTTCAATAAGAATCAAAGTACCCATGAACTCTAGAATCCGGCGAGTCTCTGGCCGAAATCTCAGAGTGATTGGAGATAATCAAGAAAGTTTCCCCGATACAAATTCTCCTTTTTCTGTGTTAGAAAAATCTTTGAAGAGAAACCCAGATTGGTAAGGAATGAGGAAACCCATGTTAAAGACTCCTGATATCTGACAAAAGACTCTGCAAAGATCAGTTAGTCATAGGACAAAGATAAATGCCTTGCAGTCTGCAAAGAGCTTTTCCTGGAGCTAGATATTTTGTAAGCACCATAGGAGCTGTAGCTAACATGGGTTAATGCAGAGATATAATATGACCCAGACAGAATCTAAGGGCTATTTTGAAGCCCACATATATGGGAATGTGCTAAGTTATCTTTTAGGTCTATTATTACCATAAAACTCATACGAGGAGTGACTAATAGACTCTGAAAGGTCAAGATTGTGAATTTTGGTACTTAGAAAAATGGTCGATAAGGAAAACATCTATTACTGGTCTCCAGGAAAGCCCATGCTTTAAAACCAGAAACATTCTGGAGCAGAATCCTTCCTTCCTTTGGTCAAAAGACACTGGTAGTATGACCCCTAAGGTAAGCATGTGTTAAAGAACTGGAGGAAAAGATTGTTTGGTTCAGAAGGAAGGGAGGAAAACTATGCATATCCAAATAAAACCCTCCTGAACCAGTATTAGTATTCAAGAGTCTGAAACAATCTGTTTTCAAAAAGAAACAATTGAAAAGCAGTCTACAAGACAGAATTAGAGATTTAGGACAGGAGGGGAGGAGGAATGCCATAGTCATTAAGAAAGTATAGCATGTCCTGTTATTTTTGCAAAGGATCCGTGTTTTTTCTTTGCTGTTCCCCTCCTACCATACTTTTTAGTTCCCTGCTTGCCAGAATATGGCAGGGATTAATTATTTTTTGCCTTTTTAAAAAAAGCAGAGGGCTTGTACGACTTGCAAAGTGGGGCTTGAAAAATCTTAGTAACTCCCTGAATTAATTTTTGTCTATCAAACTGTTTGAGAACCTGAAAAGCAGCATGACTCCTATTCTAAAGTAGAGTTTAAAATCTCTGACTACCACATCAGAAAACTTTTGAGTACATACCCAAGCACGTCTTCTCAAAACAGAAGTGGCAGTAGTGCCCCAGAAATAATATCTGTGCAGTCATACACACACCTCAAAGCACGTCTACATACCTCAGACAGGTTACAAACTACAGGATTCAAACAGGACCTACCTTCTGAAGCAAGTGTGGCAGACCAATTCCCCACAAGCTGTCAACACCTGACAGAATAAAATGGAAAAAGAAATTATCTTATGAAATCTGTCTAATACCGTACTTTCTTGTCGACAGGGGAAGGATTGGTATTTACAAGAGTTTTGCCTTTTTTGAGAACTAAAGGCTGTGAATTAAGGTTACTGCAGGCAATATTTAATAAAATGGCTGCTTACTAGGAAAAATGTGTGTAGCATGTAGTAAATCCACTTGCAGTATATCATAATATCTCCTTAGTTTAGAAGAAATATCCACTTATTCCCACAAAATTACATAATTCATCCTGGAAATAGTCTTAAAAAAGGACAACATCCTCTAATGGAGTTTGACAAGACAAACGTTCCTCTAAATCAGAGCCTTGGGCTTGAGAATCAGACAAAGAAAAAGGCCCATCTCTGTCAGAATCCTCTGACATATGCTCCCAGGAACATAATGAACTGGTTAGTCTTTTTTATGAATTTCTGCTCTCCAGGAAAGAAAGCCTGCACAAAACTCCTGGCTAAAGTAAGAAAATCATCCTTATGAACAGATAAAATATTTTTGGATTAGCAATGTCTAACCTTTTGTTTCGTTCTTTAGGACCATCCCTGGAAGGAGACCAACTGAGAGATTACACTTCATTCTGAGCAAGAGGTTTCTTTCCCCATCCTTTCTAACAACAACATCTTGGAGAAATTCCCAGACCCAAAAGATGGTTCTTCCTTGCCCACACTGGACAATGGTACAGCCACAGGTGATGTGGCTAACCCCCAGACCATAGTGGAGTAAGGGACTACATCACAGGAAGCTGTAGATGTCATGGAGTGGTCTGAGGAACGAGGAATGGCCATTGCATAATCACCCACTAGCAAATGAGGCACTGTCTGAGCCCACAGTATAGGCAAGGGCTTCTATTCTGTTGATTTTTCTTTCTGGGTACAGTAGAAGAAGAAACATTAGGACCAGTGTAAGAATACATGCTGTAAGTAAGGAAGAAGCCTGACTGACGGTAAGTGTTGGGAAGAGCTGGTTGGAAAGTTACCAGACAAGTATTCACAAGCAACACACACACACTCTTTCCCACACAGATCATCAAAGGTAAAAGCATAACCAGTGTACAAAAACCATATCAGAACTTTACATCCCTTTTCATAGAAAGTACACTAAGAAAAAACAAGAAATGAAGAAGACAATTTTCATGCAGTGTACACAAGCACAAAACATAATACTTTTCTAACCTGAAACACACTTCCCAATGCTGAAATACAACACCTTTAAGCAAAATGTCTCAAGTAGCAAACTAATGAAGGTAAGTTATCAAGAAGTGCAAACAAGCACATAACATACAGTAAGACAAGCATACAAACCATACTACTATTCACAAATAACAGAATTATTTACAAGACTCCGGATAGCTGGGCTGGCAGCCCTCACATCTGCAACGATTACTGTGCCCAGACTTGACAAGAAAGGGTGCAGTTCTTGCTTTGGTATCATAATATCAAACACCGCCCAGACTTGACAAGAAAGGGTGCAGTTCTTGCTTTGGTATCATAATATCAAACACCATCTGAAGTACATAAAAACACTTTGCAATCTTTAAATGTTTATACTTCAATTAAAGTGTCTTAAAAGCAGTACAGTGTTTCCTCATAAAACAGCCCAGTATTCAATAATAAACTTCATTCTAAAAATATCAGTTCCTGACAAGAAATCTCTGACATGATTAAAATTGTCAGTAGTCTTCATAAAATAAAAATTCATCAAAATATTTAAAAAGGTAATACAATATGTAAGAAAGGGCTTCCCAATAGGGACTTATTTGCTAGAAATGAAGTCTGTAGTCATTTGCTACTCCTGTGAAGCCACAAAGCAGCTTTCCCCTGAGGCGGCAAGAAAGTACTGCCATTGTTTACAGTATGACCACTGATCTCCCTCCAAGGGGCTAGCCAATCATCTGTCAAACGTGCAGGTGTGAGAGGGAGCCAGAGCTTTTTGAAGACTGGCCAGTTGTTGTATCCTGGGCAGGATACAACTCAAACAGTCAAAGGCTATTGCAACAGTGACAATGATGAACATATGTCCCCATGAGCCAAGAGCCCCTTTATAACTTCTCCAATATTAATGGCCAGCATATGAAAATATCCTTTTTAACCTTTTTGGAATAGAAAAGGTATTTGTGCAAACACTTCCAAGCAAAAATCCTAAACCTCCAAGATTTACTGGAATATCATAGCAACAGACCGATCTATTTTCAAGTCATATCATTTAGCACTCCATTTAATGCAACACTCCAATCTTAACGTACAAAGAATGCTCCTTTAATTTTTTCAAAGCTCTACACACTCTACTAAACTAACTTTTCATTACTAGTTGACATATCTCTTGCTTCTACTGAAAATAACCACAGCTGGAAAAGTGATGTCTGACAACTTCATTAGACCCATAATCCTTGCTGTACCAACTATTTATTTATTTTTATTTTACATTTGTTAACTGGGGGTGTCTGACTGAGCCGAAAAGGCCCTTTTTCAGCAGAGGCCCGGGGAGAAAAGCTCCACAAAGAAAAATTACAGACACATTTAGTTATTTAGACATGATCAGTATACACACAAATTACAAGAGACATGTTTTTACAGTGGTATGCGGCACATAAACAGTTACAATGGAGAGAACAAACAAAAAATATTAATTTTAAAAATAAAGGTAATTAATAGATTTGTGGAGTACAGCTGAAATTTGGAACATAGGTAGAATACATACATAGTACACAGGTACAATACATACATTGTAGATTAGCCAGTGTTTGTGGGTAAGACAGAAAAAGTACAGTTTTGTACGTACCATAAATGTAGATGTTTGAGTGCTAATACAGCTGCATTCATAACAGATGGGTTCTCCTGCCATCAGGCAGGTCCTCGGTCGGCCGAATTCCAAAGTCTAGGTCTGGCGTCGGTTGTCGTCACTTCTTCCCTGACGTCAGCGTGACAGGGGTATAAAAGAACCAGCCGACGCCATTTTCTTCAGTTTTTCTTGCCCCAGATGTCAGGTGCCCCCAGAAGGAAGGCAATACATAAGTTTGTGTAATAATGCAGTGCAATATAATCAAAATACAGTAGTTGCAAGCAAATACATCATAAAAGAATACCCCAATCAGGTTGTATGAGGATGTGCTAGCCTATAGGCCTGTCCCAAGAGGGGAAGGAGGGAGGGAAACCTGGACTGCAGCTGTATTAGCACTCTAACATCTACATTTATGGTAGGTACAAAACTGTACTATGTTCATCGTGCATACAGCTGCAGTCATAACAGATGGGTAGAATCCCAAAGCTAAGAAAGGGGTGGTAGGCACTAGGTGGAACTAGGAGGAGCCAAAATGCCCTGCAAGACTGCAGTGGCAAAGCCTGCTCTAGATTTGGAGTATAATGGTAGGTTGTAGTGCTTGGAGAAGGTATGCACAGAACTCCAAGTGGCTGCTTCCAAAATATCCTTGGTAGGAACTCCTCTGAGGAAGGCTGCAGAGGTGGCTGTGGCCCTGGTGGAATGAGTTCTAATGCCTGTAGGTACAGCTTTGCCATGAAAGGAATAGCAAAAGCGTATGCAGTGGGCTATCCATTTTGAGATTGTCTGTTTGGAGATTGGCTTTCCTTGAGCTCCTACCGCACAGGCCACAAAGAGCTGTTCTGATTTCCTGAAAGGCTTTGTTCTGTCCAAATAATAACGCAGTTGTCTGTGGATGTCCAAGGAATGTAGTAATCTCTCCCCTTTGTTTTGAGGATTAGGATAAAAAGTCTGTTTGGAGATTGGCTTTCCTTGAGCTCCTACCGCACAGGCCACAAAGAGCTGTTCTGATTTCCTGAAAGGCTTTGTTCTGTCCAAATAATAACGCAGTTGTCTGTGGATGTCCAAGGAATGTAGTAATCTCTCCCCTTTGTTTTGAGGATTAGGATAAAAAGTAGGTAAATGTATGACCTGATTTAAAGCTACCCTGGATACCACTTTAGGCATAAAGGACAGGTTGGTTCGTAAGGAGACTCTGTCCTGATGGAAGATGATAAAAGGCTGGACAGCCATGAGAGCCTGTAGTTCTGAAACTCTACGAGCTGAGGTGATAGCCAGAAGGAAGGCTGTTTTCCATGACAAATACTGCAAATCTGATGAGGCAGCTGGCTCAAAAGGAGGCAAGGTCAGTTTTTCCAGAATGAAGTTAAGATCCCAAGCAGGTATTGGTTGTTTCCTTGGAGGTCTTAAATTTTTAGCCCCTCTGAGGAACTGTCTTAAGAGAGGGTGAGAGAATAAAGGTGGATCAGTGTTGTATTCTGCAGAAATGGCTGAGGCATGGATTTTGATGGAGGAGAAAAAGTCCACTGCTTAGCAGTTCAGCCAAGTATTGTTGTATTTGAGGTAAATTCAGTTTTCCAGGGTCCTGGCCCTTTTTCTCATTCTAGACACAAAAACGTTTCCATTTTGCGGAGTAAGCTTTTCTAGTTGATGGCCTTCTGGCCTCCAAAATGACATCCTGCACCTCCTTGGAGTGTAGGGCCTGCTGTGATGCTAAGGAATCTTCCATGCGGCTAGATTGAGTGTCTTTAGCTGACTGTTAAGAGTTTTGAAGCTGTGCTGAGTCAGAAGAAGAGGCATTAGAGGCAGGGTCCATGGTGGGGAATGCGTCAGGCTCCTCAGGAGTGGGTACCAGTGTTGCCTTGGCCAGTCCGGAGCAATGAGGATCATCTTTGGTCTGTCTGCTCTGGTCTTCAATAAAACTTTGGGCAGCAGAGGAAGAGGTGGGAAGGCATAAACTGTCATTGATGTCCAACTGAAAGAGAGAGCGTCCACTCTCCAGGCCTTTGGATGGAAGATCCTTGAGCAGAATTTTGTCAATTGATGATTTTTGTGGGAGGCAAAGAGATCTATGTCTGGCCTTCCCCATTCTTGGATTATTTCTGTAAAAACTTTTGGATGCAACTTCCATTCGTGTGGGTCTGTCATATTCCTGCTTAGGTTGTCTGCCAGCGTGTTTTCCTTGCCTGGCAAGTACTGTGCTTGTAGTTCCATTTGTAAGTCCATGGCCATGTTCCAAAGTGACATGGCCAGTCTGCATAGGGGGTAAGAATGTGTTCCTCCCTGCTTGTTTATGTACCACATAACTGTGGTGTTGTCCGTTCTTATCAATAGTTGACCTGGTTGTAGGAGGTCCTTGAAAGCTATAATAGCATTTATTACTGCTAGCATTTCTTTTTGACTGATGTGAAGGTGCTTTTCTGTTTGGGACCACTTGCCCTGAATGCACCGTCTGTCATGTGCGCCCCCCAGGCGTAGTCCGAGGTGTCTGTTGTGATGACTTGATTTGCTTGAGGCTTGCTGAATGGAAGACCTGTGTTTGTTTGACATGCTTGAGCCCACCACAGAAATTCCTTTTGCAGACATGGAATTAGTGGTATTATTGTTTCCAAACTGTGGCTGTGTTGAGACCATATGTTTTTCAGGTACCATTGTAGTTTCCTCATATGCAGCTTTGCATATGGGATTAGTAAGATGCAAGATGCCATGAATCCCAGAGCCTGCAGGATTTTCCTTGCAGTCAGCCTGGTGCAATTTGCTAGTGTTATGAAGTATTGAATTAGCTGCCCGTGCTTCTCTGGCGTGAGGTAGGCCATCTGGGTGTTTGTGTCCAAATTGGCACCCAGGAAAATTATCTTCTGAGAGGGTATTAGCCTTGATTTCTTTTTGTTGATTGTGTATCCCAGAGAATTCAATAACATTATTACATAAGCCAAATGTTTCAGAAGAATGTGCTTGCTGTCCGCTTGGATCAGGCAGTCATCCAAATAGGGATATATTTGTATCCCTTGAAGTCGGCAGTAGGCAATTACTGATGCCAGGCATTTTGTGAATACTCTGGGCGCAGTAGATAAGCCAAAGGGCAATGCAGAGAATCGATAATGGGTTGAACCTGCAAGAAATCTGAGGCACCTTCTGCAATTTTGTCTGATAGGGACATGCAGGTATGCCTCCTTGAGGTCCAATGTTACCAGCCAAGACTCCTTACCCAGCATGGGAAGAAGTTGCTGTAGAGTGAGCATCTTGAATTTTGGTATGAGTAGAAATGTGTTTAGGATAGATAGATCCAAAATAGGTCTCCAATCTTTTCCGTTCCTTGGCACCAGAAATAGCCTGGAATAAAAACCTTGACCTTGTTCGTGCGTAGGTACCTCTTGAATAGCTTTCATGTTTATGAGATCTGTAATTTGTCTTTGTGCCTCTGCCCTTTGATTGTGTGGCAGGTTTGGCATGCCTCTCATTTTTGGAAGGGTGTGAAAATGGAATTTGTAGCCTCTGCTTATAATGTCCAGGACCCATTTGTCCTTTGTGACAATATGCCAATTTTTTGAAAATAATGCCAGCTTTCCTCCTAAGGGGGCTGCCATTTGTGACCTGGTTGGCATGCAAAGGGGAAAGTCATTGGGTTTGCTTTCTGAAAGATTGTGAGTTGTCTTCACCACCTCTTTGTGTAGGAGCTTGCCATTGTCTGCCTCTATACGATCCTTGGGATTGTCCTCTGCCCCTCGGGCGCCTGTATCTGCCTCTTTGGGGTCTGTCTGTGGCAGGAAAGGACCAGTTTTTGGAAGGCCAATTTCTACTAAAACGTGGGGGTTGAACCTGTAGAAATTCTTTCACAGTTTGCATTGATTTAGCCTTTTCCTCCATTTTCCTTAATACCTCCTCAGCATTAGCACCAAATAGTACATCCTTTTGAAGAGGGGCGTCTAGTAATTTAGCTTTGACATGATCAGGCAAGGTTTGTTCCTTGATCCAGGCATGCCTACGTATGACTGATCCTGTAACAGCAGCTCTGCATGAGGCCTCTAGAGCATCAAAACCCCATTGTAAGGTATGCTTACCCACTTGTTCTGCACTATGCATCAAATCCTGCAACTCCTTCAAGACTGGTTGTTCAGGTTTTGACATTTTACTTTTCAATTGTGATAATAAAAACTGTTGGTATTTTAGCATATGAAACTGACAGTTTAAGGCCCTCATGGATAAGGTAGCCAAAGTATATACCTTTTTTCCCCACCTTTCTAAGGATATGGAATCTCTCTCGGAAGGCAGTGGATTTTTAGCAATAGAGGCCTTAACTCCCTTGGGGCCCTGTGAGATGGTTTCTGGGTCAGCAGCATGGCTTTTGTATAGAAATTGGTGTGAGTCAGGGACCCTGTAGTACCTGTCAGGCTTAACTGGAGCTGGAGGTAGAGAGTCCGGGTTAAGGCAGGCCTCCGAGTAAACATCATCTAGGATATCCAAGACAGGAGGTATAGCCAGAGGCCTGTGCTGAGGAAGCAAGAGAAATTCCCTGAGCCTTTTCTTGGAATCTGAATAATCCTGGCCTTCCCAGTGGAAGTGTTCCCTTAAGGTATGCAAAGTTTCCCCAAATGAGTAATCCTCAGGGGGGGATACAGAAGGGATGGACTCCTCCACATCAGAGTCTTCAAAAGGGGAGTAAGAATGTTCCTGATCATCAGAGTGCTCTGAAATAATGGAGCCCTGATCAGAGGAGGGGGAATCTTCCTCCACTCTAGGCCTTTTGTCCGGAGGGGGCTGAGAACCTCTGATAAGAGTAATTAAATCGTCAGCCATTTTAAGCATCTATTTCTTAGGCATGGGGCCTGGAGATGGGCCCTGTGTAGCTGGTCTCTTAGAGTGCATGGTTGCTTTAGACTTTGTGAAAGCCTTGATGGAGAAAGAAGAGGAAGGTCTGAAGACACCTTGAGTGGAGGTGGACCTGTCCACATTCTGAGTTTCAACGCCAAGAGTGGCTTCGGTATCTGTAGTCGGGGTGTGGGCCAAGGAGCCTGCGACCTCGGGCACAAGAGACACTGTCAAAGACAGGTCGTCGGTGGTCAGGGGCTGCATAGTCGCCTCGCTGAGAACCGGACCACGTGTAGTCGGCTTTGACGTGGTGTCGGTAGAGGCCGCGGACCTCGTGTGTCGGTCCTTGTCTTTGCGTTTTTTAGACAAAATCGGAGTCAGAGTATCCGACGACATAGTATAAAATGCTTTCCCAAAATAATGCTGGGCGAACTCCACCCGACGCTTAATAGTGCGTTTATTGAATGTAGCACAAAAGCGACAGACCAAGACGTCGTGGTCTGGGCCTAAACAAGGTATACAGAGGGAATGGAAATCCTTATGCGGTATTTGCTTCCCACAAGAAATACAATTATTAACTTTGTCTGACATCGGTCTGAGGCAAGAAAAGTTTCCCCAACGGGGTACTTAGCTTTTAATAAGACTTCGGTTTCCAAATTTTCATAATCTCAGGAGCTGGCCGACCGGCACTTGTGAACTGCTTCTGCTTCAGGCACCGCGCGGCAAGAAAGACTGAAGAAAATGGTGTCGGCTGGTTCTTTTATACCCCTGTCACACTGATGTCAGGGAAGAAGTGACGACAACCGACGCCGGACCTAGACTTTGGAATTCGGCCGACCGAGGACCCGCCTGACGGCAGGAGAACCCATCTGTTATGACTGCAGCAGTATGCACGATGAACATCTATTATCAAGTGCTCTAGATTTAGTATGTATATGTTATCCGCTTTCACTAGCCTGGGGAGCAATCATGGCACTGCCAACTTTGCTTGAGATGTTGCCTGATGAGGTCTTTAAAGGAGGCTTTGGATGATGTGTTTTGAATGCTAGTAGGGACAGAGTTCCATTTTTTAGCCAGTGAACTACTATATAGTGCATCTCTAAAGCTATTGTAGCTGTTGGTGACTTCTAGTAGTAGTTTATTTTATTTATTTATTTATTTATTTTACATTTGTTAACTGGGATGGTCCGACTGGATACATGTCCTTTTTCAGCGGAGGCCCAGGGAGAAAAGCTCCAACAGAGTTACATTGATAATTAGGTACAGTAAATGAGCTGAAAGAACTTAACAAAAACATAGACTATTTACATACAAGTACAAGACTGCCATTACAATTTCTGAGATTACTACAAATGTAACATTAATAACATATTAGCAAGGACGGTAGGCAGTATAATGACAGAGTTAGACAGGATACATATTTCTTTGCTTGTAGTTTGCTTGATGATCTAAGAGGCCTTTTGGCTGAGTGATGTTGTACTAGGTTTTTGAGGGCAGGACACTTATTGGGGAGGTAACAGATAGAATCACAGAGGCAGAGCTGATTGTAGGTTAGGAGGTTGGGCAGTTCAAGCCAGTGTATTCTAAAGTCTATTCGTTCATATTCCAATTTTAAAGAATCAGGCATGCCAAACTTCTGCTGAACTTGCAACCATGTACCCCAGTTTAATCTACACTGCAGCTGCTCCCAAAAGACCATTAGTTATTCTTTTTTTTTCCAAACCTTTAAACCCATCTCCACCTATATCTCCATTTACTATCTCTAATCAGTACGATCAAGTCTGACCACTGGTTAATCTCCAATGTTGCAAAAATACTCTGCAACTTTTTTATCATACATCAACAAGTGGGACAACACAAAATAGTGCAAAGCTTCCATCTTCGATCTAATTCTAAACCAGTCATTTTTCCATTGCATGAAATCCCCTTTTAATCATTTAACTCGGCACATCTTTCTGTGAAATTATTTTCAAGAGTACTGCCCAACTAGATTCCTAAATATTTAATATGAACCTCCTGCAGTAAGTAATCAAACTAATTTTTCAAGTTCAGGAAGGAATATAATTTATTGGTACTGTCCTTGTCTTTGCATTACTGACATTATATATGTATATCAAACTTATCCAATAATTCAAACTGGCACCCCACATACTGGTCTGGCTTTGTCGGATACTGTAATCAAATTACAAAAAAAGTTTATCTCCTCTCTACTTAGTTTATTCCCAAACTCAAACATCTGTTACTGTAAGAAATTACGAATATAAAATAAAGCAAAATCTGAAATAATGGGCACCTCTGCCTTGCCCCCCCCCCCCCCACAATAATCTTCGGGGGTAAAGACAATCATGTTTGAGTTTTCTTGTTAGATAATGTTGTCTTGTAAAGATAACAAAATCAGCAAAATCCTTTGTAAACTCAAATACCAGGAGCACCTCTACCAAACAGTACCATTCAACCTTGGCACATACCTTGTTAGCATACAAGTCTATTATCACCAGATCTTTCTGCTCTAACTTGTGCAATCTTCAACAACTCAGTCGTCAGCATATCAAAAGTCTGTCTGCAACTTCACATACAAATCCACACAATCATTTTCTACTAGTTGCAGCACATAAATATCAGTCTCGTTGGCATGACTGACAAACACCTTACAATCACGAAATGAAATGGAAATGAGTCTAAACAAGGGAGACTCATCTTTGGGTATAATGGTTATCAAGAAATGCATTCAAGAAACAGGAGTCCACTTGGTATTTAAGAGCCAGTTAAAAACAATTTAAAAAATTTTGCTTTTATCTTAGTCTACTTCTGGTAACTCTCCATTTCTATATAGTTATAACATCACTACCCGGAGATTTTATTTATGCCTTGAATGCCTTTGCAGTACTTACTAAATTATCCCTAATTACTGGATTCATCATGGCTTCTACTTCTTCCTTTCACTTTGAGAAATCCCAAATCTTGCAACTAATCTTGAATCTCATGTTTGTGTTTATCCTACTAAGTCCTACATGGTTGTTGATGACATTCAGGAAATATTACTGCTGGATCTTTAAGAAACTTATTCTGGTCTTCTTTTCTAAAATCTGTAACAATCCTCTGTGGTCTTTACTGTCTCAATCTTAACACTTATGACTTCTGGTATTCCAGTGAGTAAAACATTGTATAATAAACAAAAAAGGGACACTCCACAAGAAGTACTTGACAAAAGTTAATGATTTAGTGCTTTTGTTCCTATTACAAGAACTTTGTCAGAATAAAAGACATCCTTGTAAAACAAGGTTAAATAAGCTAAGGAAGTGTTAATACTTCAACCCAATCAGACATTCTTTTTAAAAGTGGAACTAGAGACAAATTCATTCAAGCCAGGTAAAACATCAGAGTTTAAAAGGATTTGCCATGACAATTCCCTACACAGTAAGGTAGACCTTTTCTAATACTAAAAAGTAAACTTTTTAAAATCCTTACAGGAACTAGAATGTTTAAATAAAGCATTACTTTCATCATCATTTGTGATGGAATGTAATATTTTCTCAGTTTTTACAAACAGGGCATTCAGAACAAAGGACTACACAGACCAATCCAGTGGTTTTGCAGGTATATCTGCCTCACCAAGGAGTAACCTTGGGATAGCTCAGAATAACCATTTCTGGTCCCTCAGAGATGTAATGACACTGGCACCACACTTGCTCATATGGCCAAAGGTAGATGAAATGGGCATCCTGTGCTCAAAAGTAGTACCACTATTTTTCAGTGACTTGTATATAATAGATGGTATAGTGCCAAATTTATTAAGACCAGGAAAAATGCCAGAAACCTTGTACTAACTGTTCTTAACAAAAAAGGTTCTGCTATGAGTATCCAAGGAATGATGCAAGACCAAAGATACCACGTGGTCAAACAGAATTCCTCCTTTGGAGGTGTTGGATAAATGTCTTCTCAATATAGTTACATAATGACCTGGTCTACCTGACTTGAAAAATTCAGTGACTTCCTCCATTAAGTTGCTGGGGTATGCACACTCAAGAAGCATATTCTTAAGTGAAATACATTCCTTAATAAAATTTTCATCCTCAGATACAGCTTTTGAAACATAGCTAAATTGTCCCTTAACAATACCCTTTATTGTTTGAAAGAATGAGCACTACGAAAATGTAAGTAGTTCTTGGAAAAAAATGACCTCCCTGTACATACTGAACTCCTAACGGCTATTAGCTAAACTCTCGTATAAATACACATGAAGGAAAGAAATGCCCACATGCTGAAAGTTAAAGAACAATGGGATTCTGTTATTACATGCTCAGCTTCTCTGTCCTTTTTCTCCCCATTTACTGTCCCTACTATGAATAAACAACAATACAGCATGAACATATTTTAAATTGACTGTTTTTCTCCACTAGAACAGTACCTTACTGTACCGTGGTGGTTTCACTTTCAAAAAACGTTTGTCCCGCCCTGATAAAGCTTGCTGTAGTCTCCAATTCATTCATGTCATCAACACCTATGAAAGCAGGTAGTTTTCTGGCATATTCTTTCCCCAAACTGACATTTCCACGACCTTCCTAAAAGCCCACCCATGCTGTGATGTCACAGCTGCCTGGTCTTTTCCCTACCCATACAGAAAGTAAAGGCTAGAACAAGGAAACAGTACATGAGTCAAGTCTCCTGCTGTGGGCTGTCAATCACAGGCGGTAACAGCTCAAATTACCCTTAGCACTTTGGCAGCTAGGGAAGTTAGGTGTGAAGGGGGATGGGAGAGGAGTCAAAGTAGTACACTTCAGGCTTCACAAAACACTGCAGTTTGGCCATTCTAAAAAGAAGCAGCAATAAAAAGCACTTTGAAAGTCTGTTCTGTGGCATTTGCATTGTTTGTGTTTTAAGTAGTCACTGAATGGCATGACATGTTATTTAAAACTAACTAACTGAAAGACATCAGTGTATGCATGTAAAATCAATGCAATGACAGGAGCTTCAGGAAGAAATAGGCATACATGACAATTTTTTACAGCCAAGCACTGCATTATGGGACAGACTAAACAATCAGAATTATTTCAAGATGCCAGATCCCATGTGGTCAGACTCAGAAATTACGTATAAAAATATTTAAAAACCTGTAAATAGTCCAAGAGTGATGTTAAAATGTAGGAAACACCAAACCATGATGAAATTAACATGTTTGAGTCTGTGGGTGTGGTTCTCCAGAAAGGAAGTACTAGAACCTAGGTATTGGAAAAATTGGTTAAGTACTTCCAAGTCAACACTCCAAACAATAGAAATACCCTCCCAAAATCAAATATATAATAGAATGAAGGGCAAAAATTCACTGATCCTTAGAAGCAAGTGCTCCCAGTGGCATAAAACCAGATTGGGTGTCCCCACTGTCACTTCACAGGATTGCTTAAAATATTTATTCTGTAAAGTAAAAAAGGTGTTGCTTATAAAAAAGTCCATCATTCCACAGACAGCGCTGATATCCCACAGAGACACTGACGTGTTAGTTGAAACAATGCCATGAAACTATTCAAGTCCAGTGGCTTCGGGAATAACTGTGAACAAATCCTTGGCATATGCCATTATCAAAATATCACTTGGCTAAAACTGTAAATCCCTGATTTTACTAAAGAAGTCCCAAGTGTCTTATGGGATGGTGGAAAAATTTGTGATGAAAGGTTTTAGTTTTTGGTTAACAAAAATAACCAAAGGTTCTGTCACAGATACAATGGGTCTCCTGGAGTATTAACTTTGTCCTTATGAATCTTGAGTATACCAAAAATTATAAGAATATGTTTTTTTTTTCATGGTCAGAAAGTTGTATTCTTCCACTGAGATGTCATCCTCCAAGAATAAATCATAAAGGACCATACTGATACATCGGTACAAGTGGACTTAGTTTTTGCTTACTCACTACCTTGCAAAAACTGTCATTCAAAATGAGATTTTTGCATCTTCCCAATGCAATCAATTTTGTCCATCAAAACAACCCCCACCCCCCGTCAAGTTTTGTTATCCTGACTTCAGAGTTATGTGACAATTCACGGAATGCTTGCTGTTTTTTAAGGGTTAAACTGCAATATTTAGGTTCCAGTGTGGGTTCTATGCCAGGGCTTGAATGTCATGTGCACAAAATCTTTCCAGAGCAGCCACAAGTGGTTATAAAGGTGGGTTCAATCAACATCAGAGACCCTATGTAGATTGAACTGAATTAATAGTCCCATCTATTAAAGAAATATTGAGTTTTAGTACAAAGATTTTCAGTTCATTTATAGTATCACCACATTAAGGCACCACACAGGAATGAAAGTGAAACATTTTTTGAATAACTATTCATGAACTCCACTAGTGGTGATACCAATGAAATCAAATATATGGAAGGCCGAACTTAAATCTTAGTCGTCAAAAGACAAAGAAACATTATCAGGTGGTATGCAGAAAAAAAATCATCATTTATTGGGACCCTTTCTCCTGTGTGCTTGTCCCACTGCTGTTTCCATGGGCCATAGTGCTACCTCCTATTGGCAAGTCTATCTGAATGCCTCAGAGGTGATTCTAAAAAATACAGAGAAGTTGCAAGAGAGCTAATATCACCAGCTTCATATGGATCTTGGTGTGGAGCAACAAGTGTGGTATCAGAGCGGCTAACCTTAGCGGTTATTAATCCTGTTAGCAACAGAAAACACGTTCCCTGCTACATACTTCTTTTTGTCCCTTTTAAGTTTTTTTAATTTTCTATGTTTTAGCAACTTAAAGCATATCTCAATGCACTAGCATTGTTGCCTCACAGCAAGAGGTTCCCCGGTTCGACTCTCAGTAGGGGTGTCTTCTGTGTGGAGTCTGCATGTCCTCCCTGTGTATGCATGGGTTTCCTCCAGGTGCTCCTGTTTTCTCCCATATTCCAAAGACATGCAGTAGGTGGACTGGATACTCTAAATTGGCCACAAGTGTGACTGTGCGAGTGTGTGCTGTGAAAGAACTGCAGTGGTAGGGCTAGCCAACTAGTGATGTAAACCTGGACTCTAAATGATTGCCACTAGTGAAGTGACACCCTGACCCCATGTGCAAAAATGGAAATTGGGGGTTATGGCTGGATGGACTTAATGTGGTTATCCATTTCCATAATATTTCTTTAGAAAGTTAAGCTAAAATATTATTATATTTATTTAAAATACTAAGATATTTCATAACTCTTCTGGAAAAACGTACGCAATTCTCAACAGGAAATTCGTGGTGCTGAAGGGCCTTAGGAATAGTGTCTTGTTTAATACATGCCACAAAAAACATACTGACTAATAATATGCTTTTAAAGTTAGTAAATCTCTTACCAAGAGCCTCAATCTGTTGCTATACTATTCTGTTGGCCTGTGAAAGATCCAAGTTACTGTTGGAAGGGACTAGTAGAGAGCAACGAGTAATCTATATCTTGTTTTGATGCAAGTGAAATAAATTTTGCAGCCTACAAGCTATGTCCTGTGGTGACTGAGAACTGCAGGCCTTCTGTACTACACTGCAACTCTCCACCAAGGAAGGAGTCTCACCAGAAGCAGTATTCTGTGCCGCAATATTATCAATCCATGCACTCAAGTTGCCAGTGTGAGAATTAAAAGTTCCTGCATTAAAAAAGTCTGAGAACTGAGTAGAAAACAAAAACATGCTATCAGGGATATTCAGAGTTGTAAATCCACTAGGTTTGTTGCCTTGCACATTAGTGGAAGGTAGTGCATGAGCAGAATTGGAACTGCCAAACAAATCTTGTGATGACGTGACCACCGTGGACGTAAAAAACTGGAACCAGCACAAACAGCCAAAGAGTAGGTCAGATGTTTCAAAAAGAATATCAAATAAACAAAAACGGTACAGTCCACAACAAGTACTTGACAAAATTTAATGAATTAGTGCTTTTGTTAGATTGTCTCTATAAACAGAAGCAACAGACAAATTCATTCAAGCCAGATAAAATATCAGAGTTTAAAAGGATTTGTCCTGAATATTCTCTACAGAGTAAGGTCATTTGCCAACCCCCCGCTTTCCTGGAAGACCAATACAAAAAAAAAAAAAATAAAACTTTTTAAAATCCTTACAGGAAATAGAATGTTTAAATAAAGAATTATTTTCATCACCTCCTTTGATTGCATGTAAATGTTTATAGATTCTTTAATTTTATCTTCTCAGTTTTTCCAATATAAAAATCAGGACATGCAGAACAAAGGGCCACACAGACCACCCCAGTCATGTTGTAGGTATATCTGTGGAAGTTTAGAATAACCATATGTGTGGTCACTCAAAGACGAAACACTGGCTACATGCACCACATTTGCTCATACAGCAAAAGGTAGATGGAGCGGTCATCCTGTGCTCAAAAGAGGTACCAATATTGCTCACTGACTAATATGTATTAGTCAGTGATAACAGCCAGACACACACTGAACTATTTTCAATTTCACCTAGATCAAAATGTACTTAATGCTGTCAAGTCTTCCTGAAAATCAGTAAGATTCTAAAATCTTCACAAAGAATAAATGTTTTAGGTAGCTGGGTACAGCATGCAAAACTTTGAAGTTACTTAATCTAGACACAGACACCAAAGCAAGAACTGCACCCTCTTATGTCAAGTGTGGACACCGTAATCATTTCAGATGTGAAGGCTGCCAGCCCAGCTAACTGGAATTTTGTAAATAATTCTGTTATTTGCGAATAGTAATATGGTTTGTATGCTTGTCTTACAAATGTAAGAAAACTATATGTTATGTTAAACTGCATGTTATGTCTAAGCTTCAAGAATGTAACCACAGTGTACCCTACTAGAAAATAACAGAAATGTATATGAACTACATCCCATTGTAAATGTATGTTTTCATTGTAAGAAGTTGGAACGTACAGAGTTAACTTGCAAAACTCTTAAAAAAATAAGCTGAAATTGCTTACAACTATGTCTCTCAGTTTCAGCAAGAAGACAAAATGTCTATAGCTAGAGTTTCTTTCTATTGACAGAAATAATTACTAGGTTTAAAATGTAAAAGTGTTAATTGTTTTATGACTTCCAGTTTCAGGCAAGCTTTAAGAGATAAGTGTCAGCCTCTAAGAGAAGTATGTTTCACAGAGACATGTTAAATTCTGTTGGTATCTGTTTAGCCTGGGAACTAGAGGCATGTGTCAAATAGTGATTTCATCTAGCTAACCCAGCAGTAATGTGCATTATTCATTTAATATGCATCCCAGAGAGAAAGTCTGCGCATTTTGTATTTGTATTTGGATCTAGAAACATCCTCTCACCAGCACTTACCTTGCTCTGTAAGTAAGACTTGGATCATAGTATCTCGCATATACAGATATGAAAAAGAGTAAGATCAGTCTAAATGTTTTCTGTATTTATGTGAGACTGCCCTGCAGTGTTGTTTTAAAGTATTTCCTGCGATTCTGAATTCTGTTGTCACTGTATTGAGTTATTGAGTATTGTCTTGTTCTGTTATTATTATTATTAAATATATTTTAACCTTTTAATTGTGGCTGGTTTGTTAGATATATTTAAACTCTTAGAATACTTGCATATGTATTTGGAAACACTGTACAGGCCACTCCTAAATAGCCTTCAAGCCCTGGACACACTTACCATTTGGATCATAGCAACACTGCACAGTCAAATTGGTCACCCTTTGGGATGGGTCTTACAGTAGCTGATAAGAGCTGGTTGGTGGCAGTACTAACTACCTTTTAGTCTGGGCAGAAGGGGGCATAGCTAGTGAACCTGTGCCAGCCTTCCCCAGGAGTGTCTGTGTGTTTGTATATAGATCAAATCTCAAAGTGTGTGTGTGTGTGTGTGTGTGTGTGTGTGTGTGTGTGTGTGTGTGTGTGTGTGTGTGTGTGTGTGTGTGTGTCAGCTAATTGGGCAGGGACACTAAGCACTGGCTGGACAGAGAGGGTGCTGGAGGTTTTGGCTTGACTACTCGGCTGAGATCTCAACCCTAAAGCTGTGCCAGTGGGGAGTCTTACTGAGGATCTGGAGCAAAAGAGAGAGGAACCAGCCCTAGACTGACTGTGATCTCTGTGTGCTCTTAAGGGAAATTGTACTTTACTGTGTGTGTACTTGTCATCCTCTCAATGTGCACCCCCCTCATTGGTGCTAGTGGTGAGGATTGACGCTCCTTGATTACTGGGCCGGTGCAAGGGCGTCACATTGTTTGGCAGTGCTGGGATAGCCACATCACATTAATTGGTTGATAGTGGTGAGATAGCGACATCACATATTAATTGGCTTGTAGTGGTGTGAATATTGAATTGCTGTAGCTTGTGTACAGTGATCACTGAAGGGGGGTTTGTATCAGCCATGCATTGAATATTCAGAGTCCATATCACAATTGTTTTACTTCTTTTGTTAGCTTAGTTAGTCAGGGAGAACAGGCAACCATGTCAGCAGAGGAGTATGGCAAGCTGACAAGGAGCCAGTTGGCTGAGATGTGCCAGGCTAAAGGATTGGTGCATGCCAACCTGACTAAAGCAGACATGATTGCAGCTTTAGTCACAGCTGTATCAGAGAATAGCAACCAGGAGGACGATCAGACTGGCCGTGGAGATGTACAACTCTCAGAGAACGGACAGCTCAACCTTTCCACAGAGGACTTAAAAATCCATCTGTGAGGTAAAGAGACTTGAGCTAGAGGCCAAGTGTTTGAAAACAGAGGCAGCAGAGAGACTGATGCATCTAGAGACTGAGGAAGATGAGAAACTGTTATGCCTGGAAGCTGAGGAGAAGGAGAGGCAGAGGCAACATGTAAAGGAGATGCTAACGTTTTGCCAGAGTCATGGAGGTAATGTGGAAGGGAGTAACCGAACCCCAGAAGAAACAAAGGTCAGTAAATTTCTGCCACAATTTACATGGGATAATTTTGATAGTTTCATTCATATGTTTGAGAGGGCATGTAAATAGTATGATGCTGGCCAAGGGCTCTGTGCATGGTTCCTTACCCCCTTTACTCCATGGTAAAGCTGTAACTGTTCTTTCCAAACTGTAAGATAATGACTGCTTAAATTATAATGTTGTAAAGAATTGTTTGCTAGAATTTTTTAGGTTAACACCTGAAGCTTACAGAAAAAAGTTTTGCGAGCATAGACGCAAGGCAGATGAAAGTGTGTGTGAATATGCGCTATTTCCATAGGTGGATGAGTGGATATAAGCTATCAGTTTGGGTAAAATCCAGTTACTGGCTAGATATTACACTACCTAAATGCCAGCAAAAAAGGCATATGGAAAAAGCAAGAGAAAATCAACCAAAAAAGTTCTGGCTTGGAAGAACCTTGCAGCTGTTCGGCAAAATGCAGTTCATGTTTCAGCTTTAGTACAGGAGATGGCGTCACAATTTCGAGGTGCAAATCAAATGTACTCAGAGATGTTTAAAATAAATGAGGCACTGGACAAATATTTAAAGTCAACTGACAAAAGGTTGGAAAACTAGAAGAAGCTTTAACTAATTAATACCTCTGTGCTGTGGAATGTCACAACTCTACCAGCCTATATGCACATCCTTATATTCCTGAGCATTTTCTGAAAAATCAAGTCTTCTCCTTCTTCTTTCGGCTTTTTCCTGGTTAGGGGTTACCACAGCTGATCATCTGTCCGCTCATGATTGACAGTGGAGTTTTACAGTGTTGAGTTGCCAGCCTGGCGCCCAACCTTCCAAAGAAGGCACACACACGCATACACTCGCACCTAGGGCCAATTCAGAGTGTCCAATCCACCTACAGCATGTCTTTGGGATGTGGGAGGAAACCGGAGCACCCGAAGGAAACCCACACGACCACAGGGAGGACATGCAGACTCCACATAGAAGGCAACTCCAGCCGAGGATCGAACCAGAGAACCTCTTGCTGTGAAGCGGCAACACTAACCTCTGCAGCACCGCGGCCGCCCATATTTTCTGAAAAATCAAGTAAAAAAGCAAAAGACACACAAAACTAAACATTTTGTAAACAAAAAATATTAAATACAAACACTAAAGTTCAGTAAAAGGTCTTCTTTAAATTGATAACATACAGTCGTTACATCAATACTACTGTATATTACAATGCACACAAACCCAGAATGCTACAAGTTTCATAAAATGCCATATCTTGCAAACTGTATAACCAGAACATGTACTGTAAAAACATTTTTTCTCCAAAACACAACCTTTACTGAAGCAGCAACTACTCACAATCCAATTTAAACAAACAAGCTGGTCAAATGGTACATAAAACACATCAATGACCTACCATCATGGAGGCAGCAAACCAATGGTATAAATCTGATTTAAGACACCAATTCAGCAATTTTGAGAAATTGGCAGAATACCATGCATAAGTCTATGACTGAACATTTTGAGATATAACAGTAACATTATCATATTAATGAATATTAATAAAATGCAACTATATTATCAAGTTAAAATACTCTACTGGTAGTACATCTTAAATTAATGCCAGTTATCAGAATACTTAACTGTTTAGAGTTAGAAAATAAAGGCTTGCATTTAACCTCATACAATATGCAGTTTACTAAGCAGCACTATACCCGATGATGATAAATCCTCCAGGGTGACTGGTTAACCCAATATATGCAGGCAACAATGAGACTAGGAAATAGCCGTAAAAACAGTCAACACAGAACAACAACACTTCTACATTCTCCGGACTAAATAATGACAGATATTTGAGTTTTAGAGTTTGTACTCTTTAGAAAAATGCATACTAACACAAATTCTGTTATTCTAGCTGATTTATAACCTATAAATGATATTCTACGTGCTTTTTATGATTAACCAGCCATTCGTTTATCCAGCCTAGGGTCTGGTCCCAGTGAAACTGGATAAGAGGAAGTCTACAATAACTAGGTTATATTCTGCCAAGTATATGACTACCAGACAGTTTTCAAATTTTCCCACTGTGAGGCTCAAGGAGAGCTGCATAAAAGTAGTAGTTAGGGTAACAAAGCTAGAGCCCTAAAATTAGGTAAATGCTAACATACACACACACACACACACACACACACACACACACACACATATCTGTAGGCATGTGTGTGTGTGTGTGTGTGTGTGTATATATATATATATATATATATATATATATATATATATATATATATATATATATATATATATATATATAGATATCTATATATCTATATATATATATATCTATATATCTATATATATATATATATATCTATATATATATATATATATATATATATATATACGGGTCCCCTTCACATGGCCGACTTTTCAGAAAGTCGACAGAGACCATATGATCAACTTTTGTAAAGCTGGCCATGGAGAACCGCTATCTCCGTACAGTGCGGAATGTGAAAATTTCCCTCTTCCGTACCATACTGCAATCTCAGAGTTGGTATATTAAAGTTACGGGGAGTGTGGGGGGTGGAGGCCCCCTGCTAACAGTTTAAGGTAAGTGTTTGTTGTGTTATATGCGTTTATTTTACATGGTCCGCTTTCCGAAAGTCGATCATATGGTCTCGGCCATATGAAAGTCGACTTTCTGTAAAGTCGACCATGTAAAGATATATATATATATATATATATATATATATATATATATATATATATATATACACACACACACACACACACACACACACACACACACACACACACACACACACACACACACACACACCTGGTTCCCCTTCATATCACTGAAACTACAAAAGCCTGAAACTTCAGAAGGCTGAAAACAAAAGCCTGAAAATTCAAAAGCCTGAAACATAAAAGCCGAAAACACAAAAAAATACATATACTGACTTTAAACAACAGAAACCATATTAATTTCCACTAAGTATAAGTGTAATGAAGTGCAATCCTGGAGTTGATATATTTAAGTAGCAGGGGGTGTGGGGGGTGCAGGGGGGCTTGCCCCCTTCTTATACTTAGTGGAAATTAATCTGGTTTCTGTTAAGTCAGTATATGTATTTTTTGTGTTTTCAGACTTTTGACTTTCAGGCTTATGTTAATTCAGTCATATGAAGGGCAACCACACACCTATACACACACACATATACATACATACATACATATATATATATATATATATATATATATATATATATTTATAAAAAACACACACATGTATATGTATATGTTCCTTCATTGAAAAAGCAAAATATACAACTCAACTGGTCAAGCACAAATGCTCAATCAGCAACTTATCAATACCTAAACAAAACTACATAAAACATTTTTGGGAGGGTACAGCCCCCACACACCCACTGATAATTAAATATACCAAGTCTGAGACTGTACTACAGTCGGGAAAGGGCAAATTCCCCAATCTCCACTGTAGCACAATCTTGTACATAAACAGCTAGCTTGTGTGACTAGCTCATTTTCGATAACACAAGTCAGCTGTTTTTCCTTTCAAGAAACAGAGCATTCAACTAAACGCCAACCATATTATATATGCACACTTACATACATATATATATGCAAAAAAGATATATACATCCACAGACTGGAAATACAGCTAACGTAGAAAAAGAGGAATAGAGCAGCTACTGTAGAAGTAATCTATTAGAACATCTACTATTATGTTAAGTTCACTTAAGCAATTGTACTATGTTCAACATTAAATTGCTGTTGCAGCGGTCTAAGTTAATTAGGTAAAATACTATAGATTAGACTTATAGGGAGGATGAAGGAGCGTCAGAATCCAGAAGCCACTGGAGAATGGTCCTAGCTAAAGCTATTCTGGACCTGGAAAAGAAATTCAGTTTGCAATGTTTTGTAAAAGTAAATATAGAGAACCTGTTTGCTGCTCCTAGACTATCTCTGGAGTTGGCCCCTTTCCAAAAAGCCACAGAAGACAAAGCCATGATATAGTTAGCCTTAATCCTACCTTCAAGAGACCAGTTATGGTGAGAACAGCAGACAGAAATAGCATGACACAATCATCTAGAAACTGTTTGCGTTGACACAGCCGAACACACTGTCCTTCTGTCTTACCCTCACATGAGGTAAATAGCTAATCAGTCTTCTTGAAGGATTTTGTTCTGCCCAAGTAGCATCTGAGCTGCCTGTGGACATTCAGAGTATACAGACTTCTTTCTCTCTTGTTTTAAGTTCTGGAAAGGATGCAGGGAGATTAGTATTTTGGCTCAAAGTAAACTCTGAAAGCACTTAAGGCATAAAACAATGATTTGTTCTTAAACACAGAATGACACTGCGAAAAATGTTGGTAGAGCTGTCTTACCATAAGACCTTCTAACTCAGATACTGTTCTTGCAGAAGTCACAGCAATCTGTAACACTTCTTCCCAGGTAAATTAGGAAAGGTATCTATAATCTGTATATCTATCTATACACATACATACATATATATATATATATACACACATATATATATATATATATATATATATATATATATATATATATATATATATAAACATATAGGTATGTGATAATTTGTGAAAACAAAGTCATGCACAAAAATGGAGTGATCATAGAATTTATATCATGGAGAAGTGCTGATAAATGTGAAATATACTGGACATTAACTGAGAATGGTAGAAGAGCAAAGATTTGTTTTAGTTAGAAATTGTCTTAGTGCCAGTTTAAAGGTCTGGAGTTTGTTGCTTGACTTAAATTAAGTGTACTAGGGAGTATGTTCCAACTCTTAGCTACATAATCACAGTACAGGGTATTTCAGGCAGATTTTTTAAATTTTGCTTATAGATTAATTTTTCTTTTCACAGGATCAAAGTAGTCTGCTGGGTGATGGTTATGGAGGGTTGTGTTGAGGACTGGGCAAGCTAAAGATTTACTCATTATATTACGGTTTAAAAGAAGCTGATGAGGTAACTTCAGGCCAGTTTGTATTTTGAGTGGAAAACAGTGATGGGTTCAATAGGTTTTGTTTGTTGCAATTTTATTATAGCTTTGTTCTAGTTTTTCATTATTGCAGCCTGTAAATTTGACAGGATTAGTGTATCATCTAGAAGAAAATGTAATAGGTACACAGTAGCTAAAGCTGTTTTTGTGGAATTAGTGAGTTTTTTATCTATAAAACATCCCTAGCTTTTGATGTTTTTTTTAAATGCTGTTATGAATATATAGTTCAAAGTTTATGATGTCATCTCATGCCTAGTAACTTGGTATCTAAGACTATTTCCATTTGTGTTTTGTTCAGGGAATGATTTTTAACCTGGTTCTGTCTTGGGTTCTAGGCTGTGAGTGGCCTAAAGAGGACATTTCTGCAGGAGTTTGCTATGAGAGACTGTATCCATGGCTTTGGATAAATCTAGGAATATGTTGAAGACAAGCTTGTCATTGTTCCTGGTTTTGTTGAAAGCTTCCAAGAATATTAATAGAGTTGTTGTGCTATGTGCTGGATGGAACGTTGTGCAGGGGTTAAGAGCTGATCTATTACAAGGTAATGACAAAGTTGTTTCTGAATACACTTTTCCATTTTTGATAGCAGAGGTAGTACAATAATGGGCCTCAAATTGTAGAATTCAGTGGACTGGGTATATTTGTGAAGTGGAATAATGTGAAACTTTTTCCACAGTGAGGAAATGCATAATTCTTGGATCAGCTTATTTCTGAAAATAGAAACTGGGTAGGTTATAGCATCTGCTGCCATTCTAAGATACTCTTCTGGGAGGTTGCCAGTACAGCATGAGCCAGGTTTAAGTTTTAAAAGTAGCTGTTTAACAGTGGAAGTGGGGACAGGTTTGTAAGGTGAAGTTTGAGGGGTTGTTGGAGGTGATTGGTTTATGTCATGGGATATCGGAGAAACATATTTAGTGATGGCTGCTATGCTTTCAATGAAGTTAAACTGGGTTCCTACTTCTTAGGGAAGGCTGTTTGGAAGAGGGATTAGGAATTTTTTGTGTCTGGATGTAGTATTTGATGATGAGGACCATATTTTTTTGGGATTATGTCTACAGTTGGTTAGTAGGCCACTAAAGTATTGTTTCTTGTCTAAAAGAACGGTGTAGTAAGATTATTGAGTTCTTTAAAGAGCCACAGGGTCTGTGGAGTTCTTAGTTTATGCCATTCCTTTCAGGCCTTGTCCCTTTTATGCATGCAAATTCTACTGGCACTGGATAGCTAGAGAGCAAGGTTGATTTTTTTTTTCCTCTTAGACATAACTGCTGTGTACCTCTATCTAGAAATAATCTGTTAAATGCCTGAATAGCCTTGTCTAAAGGAAGACTTTTTAAGATAGACAAGTTGAAGGATTTTAGTATGGTTGTTAAGGTACCAGAGCTGAAGTTAGAGAGGCTACAAGTCATTTTATAGAGTTGTGATTTGTCCTAGTAAAAGATAACCCTGTTTATTATATATGTAGTCACTGGATGAATATAACAGTGTTCCAGAGGAGATGTACTGAACAAATTTAATGTCTACAACATTTATATTTTCATAAAAAAAGGGAAATGATAGCAAATGTGTTTCTGGAACAATCATACAGCAAATGGCTTTATGAACTGAAAAATGGCAACTGTATTAAAAAAAGAATTTATGTACTTACCATAACTTTCCATGTGAGTTGTTCATCTCGCCTTCATTCTTACACATGGGTTCGGAGCCAATCCATCAGCTCCGAGTCGGCCGCTTTCACAAGCTCAAGATCGTAGAGTAGCTCAAGGCCAAGTCCCTATCCCATGTTCCTCTCTGTCTCACCTCAGATCTAGTTTGCTGATCCCAGCATGTAACATTTATAATGCATAACAGGTACTCCAACTGGAGTAAGAAGTTGTATATTAAGACCCACCAGACTGCAAGTCTTACTTGTTCTTCGAGAAACCTGGAGTGGGAAGGCGGGTGGGAATGTTAGAATGAAGGCGAGATGAACAACTCACATGGAACATTATGGTAAGTACATAACTTCTTTATGTAAAGTTGTTCAATCTCGCCATTCATTCTTACACGTGGGTAGCATCCGAAGCACCCTAATCCTGGGTGGCTCACGGGAGTATATTCCTGAGGACAGTGGAATGAAGGTGAGATGAACAACTCACATGGAACATTATGGTAAGTACATAACTTCTTTATGTGAAGTTGTTCAATCTCGCCATTCATTCTTACACATGGGTAGTTTCCCAAGCACCCTAATCCTGGGTAGCTCATGAGAGTATATTCCTGAGGCGGAAGCCCTAGCCCTGGAGGCCCTATCTACTTTGTAATGAGTGATAAAGGTATGAGACTTAGACCAAATGGCAGCTGCAAATATAGTGTCCAAAGGCAACCGAGCCGCATACGCTGAAGTAGAAACAGCCCTAGTGGAATGCGCTTTCACGCCATGTTCTAATGGTTGATTCACTGAAGAATATGTAAATTTTATGCAGTCAGTTAACCATTTTGAAAGGATAACTTTGGATACTGGTAGCCCTTTCTTAGTGTCAGCATGACAAACAAAGAGTTGTTCTGATTTCCTAAATTCCTTTGTTCTGTCCAAATAGAATCTTAATTGCCTGTCAACATCAAGCTTATGTAACATATACACCAACTTGTTAGAATGGTTACTGAAGAAAGTTGGGAGTTCAATAGTTTGATTCAGGTTAGTCTCGGAACACACCTTCGGAAGGAAGGAATGTTTAGTCCTCAGTGACACTCTGTCGGGATGAAACACCAAATATGGGGGTTTGATAGATAGGGCCTGAAGTTCAGACACTCTACGTGCTGAGGTAATGGCTACCAAGAAAACAGTTTTCCAAGAGAGAAATTTTAAATGGCAGGATGATACAGACTCAAAGGGAAGAAGAATTATCCATGACAGCACAAAATTCAGATTCCAGGGAGTAAAAGGTTGTCTAACAGGTGGTCTAAGATGAATGGTACCCTTTAAGAAAGCCCTACATAGTCTGTGAGACATTAGGTTAGAACCTTCCGATTAGAGGTGGAAATTTGAAATTGCAGCCAATTGAACTCTTATAGTGGCAGCTGCAGCACCTTCACGAAAAAGCTTAGTCAGAAATTCCAGAATACTAGCAATTGGGGCAATGTAAGGGTCAATATTATTCTGGGAGGCTGAAAAAGGCAAATCACTTCCATTTACTGGCATACAACTTTCTAGTGGAAACTTTATGAGAAGATACAAGAATATGCTGTACCTCTGAGGAAAAGTTGTGTAACCTGGCTAAGTTGGGAATCGGAGCAGCCAAGCTGTCAATCTGAGGGAATGAAGAGAGGGATGAAAAGCACCTGATGAATGTGTCAGTAGATCTGGAACTGGGTCCAGAATCCAAGGTTCCTCCAGTTGATAGAGTCGAAGGAAGGGAAACCAAATCTGCTGAGGCCAAAACGGGGCTATTAAAATTACAGTCCTTCCCTGGGCTTTGGCTTTCTGTAAGAATTTCAGAATCAGGGGAGTTGGTGGAAAGGCATACAGGAATCCCGGGGGCCAATCTAGTACAAGCGAGTCCCTTGGGCTGTCTTCTGGTGGGGGACTCAGGGCAAAGTAGCTTCTGCATTTTGCATTCATAGGGGATGCAAAAGTACAGTTTTGTACCTACCATAAATGTAGATGTTCGAAGATCTACATTGCTGCAGTCCTTACACTTGGGGTAGTCCGCTGTCCTCGGTCGGCCCGAATATCAAAGTATTAGGTTGACGTCGGTCATGGCGCTTAAGACTGACATCAGGACGTCAGGGTACAAATGTGCATGACCGACGTCATATCTTCAGTCTTTTCTTGCCCCAGATGTCTGAAGACCCTAAAAAGAAAGGTCACACCCAAAAGACAACAAAAAACAACCAACCACCCTTGCACTAAACATATGTACAATATATACAACCTTCATAGTATTAGTAACTCAAACCACACCACTGCCTCTACATATAGAGGGGAAGGAGGAGGGTGGACTGCAGCAATGTAGATCTTCGAACATCTACATTTATGGTAGGTACAAAACTGTACTATGTTCTTCATCTCACATTGCTGCAGTCCTTACACTTGGGTAGAATCCCAAAGCAGAGGTAAGGGAGGATGGCAAAGCTATAAAGCAGGAGGAGCTGCCAAAATGCCCTGTAAAATTGCAGTGGCAAAACCAGCCCTAGATTTAGAGTAAAGTGGCAGGTGGTAATGCTTAGAGAAAGTATGCACTGAACTCCAAGTAGCTGCTTCCAAAATATCTTTAGTTGCCACCCCCCTTAAAAAGGCTGTAGAAGTGGCAGTAGCCCTAGTGGAATGAGGCCTAATCCCAGCTGGAATCTCCTTACCATGATGGGAATAACAGAAAGAAATACAAACCCAATCCACTTAGAAATAGTTTGTTTTGACACAGGCTTGCCTGAGAACCCAAAGCAAAAGAAACAAATAACTGCTGAGACTGCCTGAACCCTTTAGTTCTGCTCAAATAATATCGCAACTGCCTGTGTATATCCAAAGTGTGCAAAATCTGTTCCCTTTATTTTGGGGTTTTGCATAAAAGTAGGTAAATGAATAGTTTGGTTTAAAGCCACACTAGAAACCACTTTAGGCATAAAGGAAGGGTTAGTGATACCCTATCCTTGTGGAAAATTAAGAAAGGCTCAACCGCCATAAGGGCCTGTAATTCAGAAACCCTTCTCGCAGAGGTAATGGCCAACAAAAAAGCAGTCTTCCATGATAAATATTTCAACTCGGCAGTAGCTGCAGGCTCAAAAGGTTGTAGAGTGAGTTTCTCCAACACAAAATTGAGATCCCAAGCAGGAGTAGCTCTTCGTGGGGGTCTTATATTCTTTGCCCCTCTAAGGAATTGCTTAAACAAAGGATGAGAAAACAATGGTGGGTCACAGTCATAGTGAGCAGAAATTGCTGCAGCATGAACCTTTATAGAGGAGAAGGACAAACCCTTGTCCAATAACTCAGTAAGGTATTGAAGAGCAACACTTAAATTAGGTTTAGAAACATCAAAATCCTTTGCTGTACTCCAAATTAAAAATCTCCTCCATTTATCTGCGTACACTTTCCTTGTACTAGGCCTTCTGGCCTCCAAAATAACATTCAAAACTTGCTGTGGAAGCTGATACCCTCCAGGGCTTAGAACAGAATATGCCAAGCTGTTAGGTGAAGAGAGTGGAGTTTGACATTGAGTAAATGATTGTCCTCCTGAGACAGTAGGTGTGGAATCGAAGGTAAAGGCCATGGAGGCTCCCGTACCAGACTTCTCAGTAATGGGTACCAGTGCTGTCGAGGCCAATCCGGTGCTATTAGAATCATCTTTGGTTTGTCCTGTCTGACCTTTAGGAGTACCTTTGGGAGGAGAGGCAGAGGTGGAAAGGCATACACATGAAGCTTGCTCCAATTGAATGAAAGAGCATCCACTTTCCAAGCTGTGGGATGAAACCTTTTTGTGCAAAACTTTGGCAGCTGGTGGTTAAGTGGAAAAGCGAACAGATCTATGTCTGGAGTTCCCCATAACACTGTCAATTTCTGAAATACAGGAGGATCCAATTTCCACTCGTGGGGATCCATAATTCGTCTGCTTAACACATCTGCTAAGGAGTTCTGTGCTCCCGGCAGAAACCTTGCCTGAAGATTCAGCTGTAAACTGAGAGCAGTCTCCCACAAAATCATTGCTTGCCTGCATAGAGGATAAGAATGTGTTCCCCCTTGCTTGTTGATGTACCACATGACAGTTGTGTTGTCTGTTAGAACCAACACCTGCCCTGGCAGGAGTAAATCCTTGAAAGCTATTAATGCAAATTGGACTGCTAACATCTCCTTCAAGTTGATATGTAGATGTTGAAGTCTGGCAGGCCACGTGTCTTATACCCATTTTCCATTTAGATGAGCTCCCCAAGCTTTGTCTGAGGCATCTGTCGTAAGAATCTGACTTGCCTCTGGCCGGGTCACAGAGAGTCCCTTGTTTAGGTGACATTCCTGAGCCCACCACAAAAATTCCTTTTGAATGCAAGGTATTATCTGAATGACAGTGTCCATATCTTGGCAGTGCTGTGTCCATACATTTTTGAGATACCATTGTAGCTTCCTCATATGCAGTTTGGCATTGGGAAGCACCAGAATACAAGATGCCATGAACCCCAAGGCTTGAAGGACTGTCCTTGCAGTCAGCCTGGACTGATGAGAGTGACGGAAGTACAGAGAAGATTCTTTTTTGTCCGGGGTCAAAAGGCCATCTGGGATGCTGTATTCAGTCTCACACCCAGAAAGCACATGTCCTGAGAGGGTACTAGACTGGACTTTATTTAGAATACCTCAGGCATCTTAGCACTGCTATCACATACTGTAAATGATGAAGAAGTTCGTCCCTTCCTTGGGCCAGAATCAGGCAATCGTCCAAATAAGGATAGATCTGTATACCTCTTAGCCTGAAGAAAGCTATCACTGGAGCCAGAACTTTCGTGAACACTCTGGGCGCAGTAGATAAGCCAAAGGGCAATGCAGAGAATTGATAATGAGAAGTCCCAGCTAAAAACGCAGATACTTCCTGCAACATAGCCTGATAGGAACATGAAGGTATGCCTCCTTGAGATCCAGAGTCACCATCCAGTGGTCCTTGCCCAGCAGAGGTAAAAGCTGCTGTAGTGTCAACATTTTGAACTTGGGAATGTCCAGATAAGTGTTGAGGATAGATAAATCTAAAATCGGTCTCCACGTGTTCCCCTTCTTTGGTACTAGGAACAGGCGAGAATAAAAGCCTAGGCCCAATTGGTGAGAATTTGTTGGTGAGCCTCTAGTCTTTGCTGAGGAGGAATGTCCGCATGCCTTTGAAAGGAGGCAAGGTATGGAAATAAAACCTGTAACCTTGGTGTATGATATCCAATACCCATCTGTCTTGGGTAACCAGACTCCAATTTTCCTTGAAGAGTGCCAACCTTCCTCCCAAAGGTGCTGCCAGGCAAGAAGGATCTGGCAGCTGAAAAGGTAGGTCATTGGGCCTGTTTGCGAACGAAAGGACTGGCCCCTGCCCTCACCCGAAGATTGTGCAGGTGAACTCCCTGTTCGAGGCCTGAAGGAGCTCTGAGCTCTGCCTCTACCACGTCTAGATCTACCCCTAGACTGATCATAAGAAGGGTACGTCCACCCCTTAGCAGGCCAATTCCTACTAAATTTTGGAGGCTGAACTTGCAAAAAATCTTTAACAGCCTGCATAGATTTAGCCTTATCTTCCATTTTCTTTAAGATTGACTCCACAGGTGCACCAAACAACACATCAGACTGTAAAGGAGCATCCAAAATCCTTGTCTTTACATGGTCAGATAAATTCTGATCCCAGCCAGGCCAAGCTCTGCTAAGAACTGACCCAGTGGCAGCCACCCTAGACGAGGCCTGTACAGCATCAAAACCACATTGTAAAGAATGCTTGCCCACCTGTTCAGAGACATGCACCAAATCTTGTAATTCTTTACACTCAATGCCTTCCGCCAGAGCATCTACCTTAGACTTCAATTGAGAAAGAATATAATTTTGATATTTCAACATGTGAAACTGGCAATTCAAAGCCCTCATAGCTAAGGTGGAAGAAGTATAGATTTTCTTTCCCCATCTATCCAAAGCTCTGGCCTCTTTATCTGGAGGAACCGGATTTTAACCACAGAGGCCTTAACACCCTTAGGTCCCTGACTAACGGTTTCTGGGTCTGCCCTAGGACTCTTATAAAGAAATTTATGAGCCTCAGGTACCCTGTAATACCTGTCGTTTAACAGGAGCAGGAGGCAAAGAATCAGGATTAAGTGAAGCCTCTGCAAACACATCTTCCACAACATCCAGAACAGGTGGTATAACTAAAGGCCTATGCTGGGGCAAAAGCAAAAATTCCCTAAGCCTTTTCCTGGAATCAGAGAAGTCCTGACCTTCCCAAAATGCTCCCTCATGGAATGAAGAGTCTCTGAAAAGAAAAATCCTCTGGGGAGAAGCAGAAGGAGTAGAATCATCCACATCAGAATCAGAATAAGGAGAATACTCCTGCAAGTCTTCAGCCGAAGACTCTGACACATCCGAACCCTGCTCAAAACTCCCCAACTCTGGTTCAACCCTAGGCCTCTTATCAGGAGGGGGCAAAGAACCTCTAATCAAGGTAATTAAATCCTCTGCCATTTTAAGCATCTGCTTCTTGGGCACAGATCCTGAAGAGCTAGGAGTGACCCCAACTGAAGCTAAACCTGGCCTGCCTCTGAGAGAAGCCTTGGAAACAGAAGGAGAGGGCCTAACCACCCTAGGAAGGGAGGGGAGTACAGCAACCTGAGAAGCCCCTTCAGCTTGACCTGCCTCCTGAGAGGCCACATCCTGCAAAATAAAGTTTCCCCCTGGGACTCCAGAGAAGCCTCCGGTGGAACCACTGGTTCCACTGACGCCTCTAAAGAACCAGCGTCCGGTTCGGACGACTCTTCTGGTTTAGCAGCTTTATCTTTAGAAGCGGCCGTGGAGCAGCCACATGCAATCAAGACCAACCTGGCGCACCATACAACTTAACCTAATAGTGCGCGCGTGAGTGCCTTGTACAAACAAAAGCGAATTCCAACAACGCCGTGCTCAGGCCCCAAACAAGGAATACACAAAGTATGATAATCCCTATGCGGTATCTGTTTCCCACAAGAAATACAATTATTCACTTTTTCTGACATCCGTAAACCACTGAGGCAAGAAAAACTTAAATATTCTCAACGGGTATTTAGCCAACTTTTGACGGTCGTCTGACCGAATTCAAAAAATTTCAGACGCCGAACGGCACTTGCAACGCTGCTTCTGCATCGGACCATGCGGCAAAAAGACTGAGGATATGGCCGGTCATGCGTCGGTCATTTGTACCCTGACGCCCTGATGTCAGTCTTAAGCGCCATGACCGACGTCAGCCTAATACTTTGATATTCAGGCCGACCGAGGACAGCGGACTACCCCAAGTGTAAGGACTGCAGCAATGTGAGATGAAGAACATCAGGTCACAGCAACGCTGGCCCCATCTGTGGAAAATCATCTCCGCAACCTCGTTTTTGAGGGACCACTCGTGCGGCATCAGAATGGCTCTGCTCAGTTTGTCCGCGATCACGTTGGATTTCCCCAGGATGTGCGTTGCTATCAGAAAGCGCCCGGTGGATACAGCCCACTGCCACATTCTCAAGGCCTCTCGACATAAGGGGTAAGACTTGATTACCCTTGTTTGTTGATATACCAGACCACACAGACATTGTCGGTCTGGATCGCAATCGTCCACAGAGGTAGAGAGTCGTGCAAGTACTGCAACGCCAAAAGCACCGCTCTCAACTCCAGGACATTGATGTGCAACTGTGACTCTGTCTCTGACCAGGTGCCTTGAGCTGTTCTTCCCTGAAAAAGCCCCCGCCCACCCTATCAGGGAAGCATCCGTGGTCACAATGGCTGACGGCGGGGGAAGAACAAATGGGCGACCTACTGTTACCTGGTGGCTGGTCAACCACCAAAGAAGATCCTTTCTGCACAAATCTGTAATCATTATCAAGAATGACATCAGAAGTTGTTGGTAAGATCACTGAATGAAGAGCAACCACTGAAGTATTCTCATGTGCATACGCCCCAGCGGAACTGCTATGAACATAGCTGCCATGGTACCTAGTAGTTTCAACACTTGAGAGGCTGGTACTTTTTTTCTCGTCAGAATGTCTGATACCTGGTTTTGAAGAGTGACTATTCTGTCCAGTGGCAATTTTACCATGGCGGTGGTGGTATCCAAGTCTGCTCCGATAAAGGAGATATGCTGCGAAGGTGACAATGCAGACTTGTCAAAATTTATAGTTATTCCTAACTGAGAGCACAGATTGAGAGTGTGATCCCTGGATAGAATTAGTTGATGCCTGGAGATGGCGGTAAGGAGCCAGTCGTCCAGATACGGAAACACTCGGAATCCAAGACGCCTCATGAGCCATAACCACTGCCATGCATTTGGTAAACACTCTGGGGGCTGTTGTGAGACCAAAGGGCAGTGCTCGGAAATGGTAGTGACTGGCTCCCAGCCAGAAATGCAAGTGATCTCCGGATGGTATGGCCATTTTGATATGATAGTACACATCCTTGAGATCTATAGAGCACATCCAATCGCCCGTTCCTAGGAACGGAAGCATCGATTGAAGCGTCACCATCAGAACTTCTCCTGCTTTATGAAGGTGTTGAGTCTGCTGCGGTCCAAGATGGCCTCCAGCCCCGGTTTTCTTTGGAAAGTACAGTTTTGTACCTACCATAAATGTAGATGTTCGAGTGCTAATACAGCTGCAGTCATAACAGATGGGTTCTCCTGCCGTCAGGCGGGTCCTCGGTCGGCCGAATTCCAAAGTCTAGGTCCGGCGTCGGTTGTTGTCGCTTCTTCCCTGACGTCAGTGCGACAAGGGTATAAAAGAACCAGCCGATGCCATTTTCTTCAGTTTTTCTTGCCCCAGATGTCAGGTGCCCCCAGAAGGAAGGCAATACATAAAATTATGTAGTAATGCAATGCAATATAATCAAAAAACAGTAGTTGCAAGCAAATACACCATAAAAGAATACCCCTAGAGGGGAAGGAGGGAGGGAAACCTGGACTGCAGCTGTATTAGCACTCGAACATCTACATTTATGGTAGGTACAAAACTGTACTATGTTCATCGTGCATACAGCTGCAGTCATAACAGATGGGTAGAATCCCAAAGCTAAGAAAGGGGTGGTAGGCACTAGGCGGAACTAGGAGGAGTCAAAATGCCCTGCAAGACTGCAGTGGCAAAGCCTGCTCTAGATTTGGAGTATAATGGTAGGTTGTAGTGTTTGGAGAAGGTATGCACAGAACTCCAAGTGGCTGCTTCCAAAATATCTTTGGTAGGAACTCCTCTGAGGAAGGCTGCAGAGGTGGCTGTGGCCCTGGTGGAATGAGTTCTAATGCCTGTAGGTACAGTTTTGCCATGAAAGGAATAGCAAAAGCGTATGCAGTGGGCTATCCATTTTGAGATTGTCTGTTTGGAAATTGGT
Source organism: Protopterus annectens (assembly GCF_019279795.1). Classification (NCBI taxonomy): domain Eukaryota; kingdom Metazoa; phylum Chordata; order Ceratodontiformes; family Protopteridae; genus Protopterus; species Protopterus annectens. The sequence goes on from NC_056737.1 coordinate 1,628,718,586, forward strand.
TTTCCTTGAGCTCCTACCACATAGGCCACAAAGAGCTGTTCTGATTTTCTGAAAGGTTTTGTTCTGTTCAAATAATAACGCAGTAGCCTGTGGATGTCCAAGGAATGTAGTAATCTCTCCTTTGTTTTGAGGATTGGGATAAAAGTAGGTAAATGTATGGCCTGATTTAAAGCTACCCTGGATACCACTTTAGGCATAAAGGACGGGTTGGTTCGTAAGGAAACTCTGTCCTGATGGAAGATGATAAAAGGCTGAACAGCCATGAGAGCCTGTAGTTCTGAAACTCTACGAGCTGAAGTGATAGCCAGAAGGAAAGCTGTTTTCCAGGACAAATATTGCAAATCTGATGAGGTAGCTGGCTCAAAAGGAGGCAAAGTCAGTTTTTCCAGAATGAAATTGAGATCCCGAGCAGGTATTGGTTGTTTCCTTGGAGGTCTTAAATTCTTAGCCCCTCTGAGGAACTGTCTTAAAAGAGGGTGAGAGAATAAAGGAGGATCTGTGTTGTATTCTGCAGAAATGGCTGAGGCATGGATTTTGATGGAGGAGAACAAAAGTCCACTGCTTAGCAGTTCAGCCAAATATTGTAGTATTTGAGGTAAATTCAGTTTTCCAGGGTTCTGGCCCTTTTTCTCATTCCAGACACAAAAACGTTTCCATTTTGCGGAGTAAGCTTTTCTAGTTGATGGCCTTCCGCCCTCCAAAATGACATCCTGCACCTCCTTGGAGAGTAGGGCCTACTGTGATGCTAAGGAATCTTCCATGCGGCTAGATTGAGTGTTTTTAGCTGACTGTGAAGAGTTATGAAGCTGTGCTGAGTCAGAAGAAGAGGCATTAGAGGCAGGGTCCATGGAGGGGAATGCGTCAGGCTCCTCAGGAGTGGGCACCAATGTTGCCTTGGCCAGTCCGGAGCAATGAGGATCATCTTTGGTCTGTCTGCTCTGGTCTTCAATAGGACTTTGGGCAGCAGAGGAAGAGGCGGGAAGACATAAACTGTCATTGATGTCCAACTGAAAGAGAGAGCGTCCACTCTCCAGGCCTTTGGATGGAAGATCCTCGAGCAGAATTTTGTCAATTGATGATTTTTGTGGGAGGCAAAGAGATCTATGTCTGGCCTTCCCCATTCTTGTATTATTTCTGTAAAAACTTTTGGATGCAACTTCCATTCGTGTGGATCTGTCATATTCCTGCTTAGGTTGTCTGCCAGCGTGTTTTCCTTGCCTGGCAAGTACTGTGCTTGTAGTTCCATTTGTAAGTCCATGGCCATGTTCCAAAGTGACATGGCCAGTCTGCATAGGGGATAAGAATGTGTTCCTCCCTGCTTGTTTATGTATCACATAACTGTGGTGTTGTCCGTTCTTATCAATAGTTGACCTGGTTGTAGAAGGTCCTTGAAAGCTATAATAGCATTTATTACTGCTAGCATTTCTTTTTGATTGATGTGAAGGTGCTTTTCTTTTTGGGACCATTTGCCCTGAATGCACCGGTCTGTCATGTGCACCTCCGAGGCGTCTGTTGTGATGGCTTGATTTGCTTGAGGCTTGCTGAATGGAAGACCTGTGTTTGTTTGACATGCTTGAGCCCACCACAGAAATTCCTTTTGCAGACATGGAATTAGTGGTATTATTGTTTCCAAACTGTGGCTGTGTTGAGACCATATGTTTTTTAGGTACCACTGTAGTTTTCTCATATGCAGCTTTGCACATGGGATTAGTAAGATGCAAGATGCCATGAATCCCAGAGCCTGCAGGATTTTCCTTGCAGTCAGCCTGGTGCAATTTGCCAGTGTTTTGAAATATTGAATTAGTTGCCCCTGCTTCTCTGGCGTGAGGTAGGCCATCTGGGTGTTTGTGTCCAAATTGGCACCCAGGAAAATTATATTCGAGAGGGTATTAGCCTTGATTTCTCTTTGTTGACTGTGTATCCCAGAGAGTTTAATAACATTATTACATAAGCCAGATGTTTCAGAAGAATGTGCTTGCTGTCCGCTTGGATCAGGCAGTCGTCCAAATAAGGGTATATTTGTATCCCTTGAAGTCTGCAGTAGGCAATTACTGATGCCAGGCATTTCGTGAATACTCTGGGCGCAGTAGATAAGCCAAAGGGCAATGCAGATAATTGATAATTGGTTGAACCTGCAAGAAATCTGAGGTATCTTCTGCAATTTTGTCTGATTGGGACATGCAGGTATGCCTCCTTGAGGTCCAATGTTACCAGCCAAGACTCATTGCCCAGCATGGGAAGAAGTTGCTGTAGAGTGAGCATCTTGAATTTTGGTACGAGTAGGCATGTGTTTAGGATGGAAAGATCCAAAATAGGTCTCCAATCTTTTCCCTTCCTTGGCACCAGAAATAGCCTGGAATAAAAACCTTGACCTTGTTCGTATGTAGGTACCTCTTGAATAGCTTTCATGTTTATAAGATCTGAAATTTGCTTTTGTGCCTCTGCCCTTTGATTGTGTGGCAGGTTTGGCATGCCTCTCATTTTTGGAAGGGTATGAAAATGGAATTTGTAGCCTCTGTTTATAATGTCCAGGATCCATTTGTCCTTTGTGACAACATGCCAATTTTTTGAGAATAGTGCCAGCTTTCCTCCTAAGGGGGCTGCCATTTGAGACCTGGTTGGCCTGCAAAGGGGAAAGTCATTGGGTCTGCTTTCTGAAAGATTGTGAGTTGTCCTCACCACCTCTTTGTGCAGGAGCTTGCCAGTGTCTGCCTCTGTACGATCCTTGTGATTGTCCTCTGCCCCTCGGGCGCCTGTATCTGCCTCTTTGGGGTCTGTCTGTGGCAGGAAAGGACCAGTTTTTGGAAGGCCAATTTCTACTAAAACGTGGGGGTTGAACCTGCAGAAATTCTTTCACTGTTTGCATTGATTTAGCTTTTTCCTCCATTTTCCGTAATACTTCCTCAGCATTTGTCCCAAATAGTACACCCTTTTGAGGGGCGTCTAGTAATTTAGCTTTGACATGATCAGGCAAGGCTTGTTCCTTGAGCCAGGCATGCCTACGTATGACTGAGACTGTAACAGCAGCTCTACATGAGGCCTCTAGAGCATCAAAACCACATTGTAAGGTATGTTTACCCACTTGTTCTGCACTATGTATCAAATCCTGCAACTCCTTCAAGTCTGGTTGTTCAGGTTGTGACATTTTACTTTTCAATTGGTATTTTAGCATATGAAACTGACAGTTTAAGGCTCTCATGGTTAAGGTAGCCGAGGTATATACCTTTTTTCCCCACCTTTCTAAGGATCTGGAATCTCTCTTGGAAGGCAGTGGATTTTTGGCAATGGAAGCCTTAACTCCCTTGGGCCCCTGTGAGATGGTTTCTAGGTCAGCAGCATGGCTTTTGTAAAGACATTGGTGTGAGTCAGGAACCCTGTAGTACCTGTCAGGCTTAACTGGAGCTGGAGGTAGAGAGTCCGGGTTAAGGCAGGCCTCTAAGTAAACATCATCTAGGATGTCCAAGACAGGAGGTATAGCCAGAGGCCTGTGCTGGGGTAACAAAAGAAATTCCCTGAGCCTTTTCTTGGAATCTGAATAATCCTGGCCTTCCCAGTGGAAGTGTTCCCTTAAGGTATGCAAAGTTTCCCCAAATGAGTAATCCTCAGGGGGGGATACAGAAGGAATAGACTCCTCTGCATCAGAGTCTTCAAAAGGGGAGTAAGACTGTTCCTGATCATCAGAGTGTTCTGAAATAATGGAGCCCTGATCAGAGGAGGGGGAAATCTTCCTCCACTCTGGGCCTTTTGTCCGGAGGTGGCTGAGAACCTCTGATTAGAGTAATTAAATCCTCAGCCATTTTAAGCATCTGGTTTCTTAGGCATGGGGCCTGGAGATGGGCCCTGTGTAGCTGGTCTTTTAGGGTGCATGGATGCTTTAAACTTGGTGAAAGCCTTGATGGAGAAAGAAGAGGAAGGTCTGAAGACACCTTGAGTGGAGGTGGACCTGTCCACATTCTGTGTTTCAACGCCAAGAGTGGCTTCGGTATCTGTAGTCGGGTGTGGGCCGAGGAGCCTGCGACTGGGTACAGGAGACACCGCCAAAGATGTGTTGTCGGTAATCAGGGCTGCGAGGCGCTTCACTGAGAACGGACCACGGTAGTCGGCTTTGGCGTCGAGGGGAAGGAGGGAGATTGACTGCAGCAATGTGGATCTTGAACATCTACATTTATGGTAGGTACAAAACTGTACTATGTTCTTCATCTCACATTGCTGCAGTCCTTACACTTGGGTAGAATCCCAAAGCAGAGGTAAGGGAGGATGGCTAACTACAAGGAAGCAGGAGCTGCCAAAATGCCCTGCAAAACAGCAGTGGCAAAACCAGCCCTGGACTTAGAGTAAAGTGGCGGGTGATAATGCTTAGAGAAAGTATGCACAGAACTCCAAGTAGCTGCCTCTAAAATATCCTTGGTTGCCACTCCCCTCAAAAAAGCTGTTGAAGTGGCAGTAGCCCTAGTGGAATGAGGCCTAATCCCAGCTGGAATCTCCTTGCCATGATGGGAATAACAGAAAGCAATGCAAAACCCAATCCACTTAGAAATAGTTTGTTTTGATACAGGCTTGCCCTGAGAACTCAAAGCAAAAGAAACAAACAACTGCTGAGACTGCCTGAAACCTTTAGTTCTGTCCAAATAATAACGAACTGCCTGTGGACATCTAAAGTGTGCAAAATCTTTTCCCTTTATTTTGGGATTTGCATAAAAAGTAGGCAAATGAATAGTTTGGTTTAAAGCCACACTAGAAACCACCTTAGGCATAAAGGAAGGATTAGTACGTAATGATACCCTATCCTTATGGAAAATCAAGAAAGGCTCAACCGCCATAAGGGCCTGTAATTCAGAAACCCTTCTTGCAGAGGTAATGGCCAACAAAAAAGCAGTCTTCCATGATAAATATTTCAACTCAGCAGTAGCTGCAGGCTCAAAAGTTTGTAGAGTGAGTTTCTCCAACACAAAATTGAGATCCCAAGCAGGAGTAGGAGCTTCGTGGGGGTCTTATATTCTTTGCCCTCTAAGAAATTGCTTGAACAAAGGATGAGAAAACAATGGTGGGTTGCAATCATAGTGAGCTGAAATTGCTGCAGCATGAACTTTAATAGAAGAGAAAGACAAACCTTTGTCTAGCAACTCAGTAAGATATTGAAGAGCCACACTCAAATTAGGCTCAGAAACATCAAAATCTTTTGCTGCACTCCAAAACAAAAATCTCTTCCATTTGTCTGTGACACTTTCCTTGTACTAGGCCTCCTAGCTTCCAAAATAACATTTAAAACTTGCTGAGGAAGTGGAGGCCCACTATGGTTCAAAACAGAATATGCCAAGCTGTTAGGTGCAGAGAGTGAAGCTTGACATTTAGCAAATGGCTGTCCTCCAACAGGTGTGGAATCGAAGGCAAAGGCCATGGAGGCTTCCGTACCAGACTCCTCAGTAATGGGCACCAGTGTTGTCGAGGCCAATTCGGAGCTATTAAAATCATCCTTGGCTTGTCCTGTCTGACCTTTAGAAGTACCTTTAGGAGGAGAGGCAGAGGTGGAAAGGCATACACATGAAGATTGCTCCAATTGAAAGAAAGAGCATCCACTTCCAAGCTGTGGGATGAAACCTTTGTGCAAAACCTTGGCAGCTGATGGTTTAGTGGAGAAGCGAACAGATCTATGTCTGGAGTTCCCTGACACTGTCAATTTCTGAAATACATGAGGATCCAATTTCCACTGTGGGGATCCATAATTCGCCTGCTCAACACATCTGCTAAGGAGTTCTGTGCTCCTGGCAGAAACCTTGCCTGAAGATTGAGCTGTAAACTGAGAGCAGTCTCCCACAAAATCATTGCTTGCCTGCATAGAGGATAAGAATGTTGCTTGTTGATGTACCACATGACAGTTGTGTTGTCTGTTAGAATCAACACCTGCCCTGGAAGAAGTAATTCCTTGAAAGCAATTAATGCAAACTGGACTGCTAACATCTCCTTCATGTTGATATGTAGATGTTGTAGTCTGACAGGCCACTTGTTTTGTATCCACTTTCCATTTAGATGAGCTCCCAAGCTTTGTCTGAGGCATCTGTCGTTAAAATCTGACTCGCCTGGCCGGGTCACAGAGAGTCCCTTGTTTAGGTGACATTCCTGAGCCCACCACAAAAATTCTTTGAATGCAAGGTATTATTTGAATGACAGTGTCCAGATCCTGGCAGTGCTGTGTCCATACATTTTGAGATACCATTGTAGCTTCCTCATATGCAGTTTGGCATTGGGAAGTACCAGAATACAAGATGCCATGAACCCTAAGGCTTGAAGGACTGTCCTTGCAGTCAGCCCGGACTGATGAGATAGTTGATGGAAGTAAAGGGATAGACTCTTTTGTTTGTCCGGGGTTAAAAGGCCATCTGGGATGCTGTATTCAGTCTCACACCCAGAAAGCACATGTCTTGAGAGGGTACTAGACTGGACTTTATTTCGCTCACAGAATACCCTAGGCATCTTAGCACTGCTATCACATATTCCAAATGATGAAGAAGCTCTTCTCTTCCTTGAGCCAGAATTAGGCAGTCCAAATAAGGATAGATCTGTATTCCTTTTAGTCTGAAGAAAGCTATCACTGGAGCCAGAACTTCGTGAACACTCTGGGCAGTAGATAAGCCAAAGGGCAATGCAGAGAACTGATAGTGAGAAGTCCCAGCTCAAAACGCAGATACTTTCTGCAACTTAGTCTGATAGGAACATGAAGGTAAGCCTCCTTGAGATCCAAAGTTACCATCCAATGATCTTTGCCCAGCAGAGGTAAAAGCTGCTGCAACGCCAACATTTTGAACTTAGGAATGTCCAGATAAGTGTTGAGGGTAGATAAATCCAAAATTGGTCTCCGTGTTCCCCTTCTTTGGTACTAGGAACAGGCGAGAATAAAATCCTAGGCCCACTTCTGGCCGAGGGACCGGCTGTATGGCCCCTAGTCGGAGCAACAGAGAAACCTGTTTGTGAGCCTCTATTCTTTGTTGAGGAGGAACGCCTGGCATGCCTTTGAAAGGAGGCAAGGTATGGAAATAAAACCTGTAGCCGTGGTATGATATCCAATACCCATCTGTCCTGGGTAATTAAACTCCAATTTCTTTGAAAAGTGCCAACCTTCCCCAAAGGTGCTGCCAGACGAGCAGGCTCTGGCAGCTGAAAAGGTAGGTCATTGGGTCTGCTTACGAAAGGACTGACCCCTGCCCTCACCAAGCCTGTGCAGGAGAACTCCCTGTTCTAGGCCTGAAAGAGCCCTGAGCTCTGCCCTTACCACGTCTAGATCTACCCCTAGACTGTGAATCATAAGAAGGATACGTCCACCCTTTAGTAGACCAATTTCTACTAAACTTTGGAGGCTGGACCTGCAAAAAATCTTTAACAGTCTGCATAGACTTAGCCCTGTCTTCCATTTTCTTTAAAACTGTCTCAACAGGAGGATCAAACAACACGTCAGATTGTAAAGGAGCATCTAAAATCCTTGTTTTAACATGTTCAGACAAATTCTGATCCTCAGCCAGGCGTGCCTGGAAGAACTGACCCAGTGGCAGCCACCCTAGACGAGGCCTGTACAGCATCAAAACCACATTGCAAAGAATGCTTACCCACCTGTTCAGAAACATGCACTAAATCTTGCAACTCCTTACAATCAATACCTACTGCCAGAGCATCAACCTTAGATTTCAATTGTGAAAGGAGATAATTTTGGTATTTCAACATATGAAACTGGCAATTCAGAGCCCTCATAGCAAGAGTGGAAGAAGTATAGACTTTCTTGCCCCATCTATCCAAGGCCCTAGCCTCCTTGTCTGCAGGAACCGGATTCTAACAACAGAAGCCTTAACACCTTTAGGCCCATGGCTAACAGTTTCTGGGTCTGCCCTAGGACTCTTAAAAAGATACTTATGAGCTTCAGGCACCCTGTAATACCTATCCGCTTAACAGGAGCAGGAGGCAAAGAATCAGGATTAAGAGAAGCTTCCATAAAAACATCTTCCACTACATCCAAAACAGGAGGTATAGCCAAAGGCCTATGCTGGGGTAACAACAGAAATTCCTAAGCCTTTTCCTGGAATCAGAGAAGTCCTGACCTTCCCACTTAAAATGCTCCCTCATGGAATGAAGAGTTTCTGAAAAGAAAAATCCTCAGGAGGAGTAGCAGAAGGAGTAGAATCATCCACATCAGAATCAGAATAAGGAGAGTACTCCTGCAAGTCTTCAGCCAAGACTCTGAAACATCTGAAGCCTGCTCAAACCCCCAGCTCAGGCTCCACCCTAGGCCTCTTATCAGGAGGAGGCATAGAACCCTGATCAAAGTAATCAAATCTTCTGCCATTTTAAGCATATGCTTTGGGCACAGTACCTGAAGAGCTAGGGTAACACTAACTGAAGCTAAACCTAGCCTGCCCCTGGGGAAGCCTTTGAAACAGAAGGAGAGGGCCTAGCCACCTTAGGAAGGAGGGGAGTATAGTAACATGAGAAGCCCCTCAGCCGGACTAGTCTTCTGAGAGGCCACATCTTGTAATAACAAGGTCTCCCCTGAGAACACAACTGGTACAGACGGTTCTTCTATCCTAGGCTTAACTGCCTTGTCCTTCCGCTTCTTTGAAGCAAAGCATCCGACGGCATTTTATAGTTAGCACAAGAGCAACAGCCAACAACGCCGTGCTCAGGCCCTATGCAAGGAATACACAAAGTATGATAATCTTTATCCGCTTCCCACAAGAAATGCAATTATTAACTTTTCTGACATCCGTAAATGACTGAGGCAAGAAAAACTAAAATATTCCCAACGGGTACTTAGCCAACTTTGAACTCGGTCTGAAACTTCCGCCAGTCAAATGCATACTTTGATATTACTACCCAAGTGTAAGGACTGCAGCAATGTGAGATGAAGAACATCAATGCTTTATACCCAAGAATCTTTTGTAATTTCTAGCCAGGCGTCTGGATACAAAGACAAGCGACCCCCAACTGCTTCCAGAGTAGGACAGTTGGGCCTCCTTTCAGGAGCACTGGTAGGGCTTGCCAAAGAACTGAGCCCTGTCGCCCTGGTTTTGTGGACCTCCTCTGCCGCCGGGGTGGCATCTTCCACTATTACCCCCTCCTCTGCCCCTGGAGGGGGGGTTCACTACGTATGTTCTGTAAAGCTCCTTGGGACTTCCAGAACCACATTTTTCCACCCTTTTGCCCTTTGAGGTACAGTCTAGTAGGGGTGGAAAAACAGACTCCTACGGCAGATAGAGTCTTTCCATCTTGCTCACACCTAGTGAGGGTCTCCTTGAATTTAGGCCCAAAAAGGGACGAGCCATCAAATGGAATATTAATGAAAGAATACTCTGCAAAGGAGCAGAAGCGCATCCAGGAATGTCTCCGAAGAGCTATTGCTGAACCCACTGCCCTACTCGAACCATCGGCTGCATAAGAAATGAGCCACATGGATGAGTTAACTATGGAATTAAGAATATTAAGCTGGGCTGTCACCTTCTCAGAGACACCTCCATCTGTACTACCCTGCAGAGTATCTCCAAGTTCTTTTAGGAGATCTCTTTGAAGACGGGTAAAATGTGTCAAGTAGTTGAGCGATCGCATAGCAAAAGTGTCAGAACTAAAGATGTGTTTCCCATACCTGTCCATAGTCCTGGAATCTCTATTAGGAGGATGGACAGTAGAAGAGGTTTCAGACATCTCTTTCTTGGTGGCCGCAGTCACCACCATGGCATCAACCGGCACTCCCTTGGTGAGGAACATTTTATCTTGAGAGGGATGCAATAAATTTGTTGGGCCTCCGAGGGACAGGTTCCATAGCATCAGGAGAGTCCCATGCCCTTCGAGCAACCGATTCCATCAGTTCATCGAAGGGCGGAGTCACCCAGGAGGTGGAGGGTTGAGGCCCAAAGGCCTTCAAGGAACACCAACTCATCATCAGTATGGCTAATGGACTGCCAGACACCCCTCTAATTAGGGACTTCAAGGATATCAGCAAAGGAGAGATCCTCTGAGGGGGACCATGTGGACCCTTCTGACTTCTCTAAATTGGTGTCTGATGTAATAGACTCCTGCAGGGATTCCAAATGCCTCCTCTTGCAAAGTTTCTTTCTGGCAGCCTCATCAGCGTGAGCTTCCTGTGAGGTCTCAGTAGAACATGGGTCACCCAATGGGCCTTCCTGAGGCTCTGGGTCTCAACACTTAACAAGAACTTTAGGGAAGGAGGATGAAGGCCCTGACGACATGGGAGTTTTGGAAGACATAACCCTCCTCATAGCATCGAAGGCTCCACTGCTGTGACCCGAAGAAGCAGCCGGTTCCGAAGAAGACAGCAACCTCCCCTGTGCTGACACAATGGGCTCCGACCCAGAGGAACGAGCTGAGCTCATCCGCACTGACGCTTCGACACATCAGTTTGACCCCCCCCCCCCCCCCGGAGCCAACCAGAGAGTCTCGACTCCCAGACTCCTCGAATGGCACTGAAGTAGTCCAGGTTGACGGAACCAATAGCACTGGAACAGCTCCGAAGGATCCACAATCATCAGTTCCCCCTCCCCCGGCTCGGAGGAGGAGTAGTCACAGCAGGTACAATGGTCTTCGGTTCCAAAACCGGTTGGGTTGAAGCCGATAATAATTTGGCCAGTGCCGGGTTCTCGAGAAGTCTCTGCACCACTCGGTCTGCATCCACATCACAGAGGGTTCTTGAAGAACGAGTTAAAGGTATTGAAGAGGCCACCGATTGCAAGCTGGGTGACCTCAAGGTTTCGGAGACCAGCTCCAATACAGAGGACCGACACCGAAACACTGGCTTGGTGCATGGCTCCGAAGACTGTGGAGCCGGCGACCGCACCTTAACAGCAATGCTTGGAGCCGAAGACTTAGGCTCCGATCCCTTCGATGGCTTGGAAGCCTGGTCAGCCTTGTCCAAGGACTCCTGAAATTCTGGTTTCAGCAAACCTCTGTCCACCAGTTTTCACCTACGCTCCAGTAACACCCTGCTGCCAAAAGAGTGGCAAACGGAGCAATCATCCTGGAAATGCACTGGCCACAAACAATAAACACAATTAACATGCAAGTCAGTTATTGACTTTTTCTGCCTGCACTTAGGGCATTTTTTAAAACCGGACTTTTGTTTCTCTCTCTGATCAGCCATATCAAGAACAAATAACTATATGCACCAATCAGACAGCAAATCTAGATAAAGTTATGTAAACCACACTAGAAAGGTAACGGCTAATAACACAGCACGCACACAATAAGCTCTACAGAAATCTACAGAATATATATATATATATATATATATATATATATATATATATATATATATATATATATATATATGGGTCTCTGTTAGAATGTCGAAAGCACGGTTCATCGAACCGTACTTTGATGAACACACTTTAGCGAAAGTGCATAATATCAAATATGCACTTTCGCTAAAGGAGACTGAAAAAAGGAGAAAACATGCTGTTTGCATGTTTTGTTAGTTGTACATCAACATATACTGTTGATGAACAGCTAACAAACCTCTTGTGGAGATCGCGGTACAGTGAGGATGAGGGAATATTCCCTTTTCCCCACTGTAGTGCGATCTCGGAGTTACAATATTAAATTAGGGGAGTGTGGGGGCGCAGGCCCCAAATGGGGGGCTCAGGGTGGCTTGCCCCCCTGCAAAATACTATTTAGAGGTTGTTAGTCTGTTTTTTTGCCGGTTACGAAAACCGGCTTTTGCAAAAGTGCACATTCGATATAGTGCACTTTCGCTTTTATGGGCTTCGATGTAGTTAGATCGATGTTGTGTGCTTTCGATCTAACAACATAGACCCATATAACGCTAACTACAACTTAACTAACTTCTAAAGTATCTACTATCAAAAAGTTATAATAGGATGGGGAAAAACACTGTTTAGCAACAACAAAAGCATGGCCAGCAGGCCTAACAGCAGTCGCTCTTAGAAGACGAAATTCTCGTCAGAAAAAAGGCAAGGATAAAGCCTAAACTCAAACTAATGCTAACTAGCCCAAAAAACACTATTTAGAGAAAAATGCAAACATTTTTATAGCAAGATAAGAAAAGTACAGTTGTGTACATTTACCATAAATGTAGATGTTCGAGTGTATTCACTGTTGCAGTCATTACATTTGGGTAATCCTGCTGGCAGGTTGCCCTCAGTCGGCCTGAATTTCACAGTCTTGGGTCCTGCGTCGGCTGCTGTTGCCCCTTCCCTGATGTCAGGTCATCAGGGGTATAAAAGAAGCAGCCGACGCCATTTTCTTCAGTTTTTCTTGCCCCAGATGTCAGGTGCCCCCTAAAAGGGTAGCCAAAATTTATATATATAAAAATACATGCACCAATATAAACTTTACCTTCATCTACAAGCAAATACACCACATAGGTTGTATAAATCAGAGAAGGAACAAAAAGTTCCAGCAGAAAAAAGGGGGATGGCGGGTGGGTAACCTGGACTGCAACAGTGAATGCACTCGAACATCTACATTTATGGTAAGTGTACACAACTGTACTATGTTCTTCGTGTTTCACTGTTGCAGTCATTACATTTGGGTACAGTCCCAAAGCTATGGTTGGGAGGCTGGAGCTAAACCGCATTAGGAGCGACTATGAGGCCCTGAAGAACTGCAGTGGCAAAGCCTGCCCTGGATTTAGAGTAGAGTGGCAGATGATAGTGCTTTATAAAGGTGTGCACTGAACTCCAAGTAGCAGCCTCTAAAATGTCTTTGGTTGGTAGTCCCCTGAGAAAGGCTGCTGAAGTGGCTACAGCTCTGGTTGAATGTGGCCTAATGCCCTTAGGCACTGGCTTGCCATGTTGAAAATAGCAGAAACGAATGCAGTGGCCTATCCACTTTGAAATAGTCTGCTTTGAGTTAGCCTTTCCTTGTGATCCTGCAGCATATGCCACTAGTAATTGCTCTGTCTTCCTGAAAACGGTTCTGTCCAAGTAGAATCTAAGTTGTCTGTGTACGTCCAAGTAATGCAGAATTCTCTCCTCCTTGTTCTGTGGATTTGGATAGAAAGTTGGCAGATGAATAGTTTGGTTAAGAGCCACACTGGACACCATTTTAGGCATAAATGTCGGGTTTGTCCTCAGAGAAACCCTGTCTGAATAAAACATGATAAAAGGTTCGACAGCCATGAGTGCCTGTAGCTCCGAAACTCATCTTGCAGAAGTTATTGCTAGGAGCAGAGCTGTTTTCCAAGATAATGAAGGAAGATCAACAACACAGATAGAACATTATGGTAAGACATAACTTCTTTATCTGATGTTGTTAATCTTCGTTCATTCCTTACTGATGGGACAGAGTCCTCAGCTACCCTGGGTGGCCCTCATGGAAGTACATGCCTGAGCACCATGGAGCCAAAGGAAGCTCTACCTCTGGAGGCCAAGTCCAATTTGTAATGAAGAATAAAGGTATGAGGTTTGGCCCAAGTTGCAGCTGAGCAAATATCATTGAGGGAAGCCTTAGCATAGAAAGCTGCTGAAGTTGCCATAGATCTTGTAGAATGTGGTTTCACTCTATGAGGCAAGATGAGATTGTTTTTGTTGCAGATAAAGGTAATACAATTTCTTAACCATGAAGCCAATGTAACCTTTGATACAGGATGACCTCGTCCAGGTCCAGAAAAACTCAGAAACAGTTGGCCTGATTTATGGATAGATTTTGTTCTGTCCATATAAAATCGTATTTGCCTATGAACATCCAAGGAGTGCAGGCAATACTCTCCCTTGTTAAAATGGTTAGGAAAGAACACTGGAAGGTCAAAAGATTGGTTGATAGACCGCTCTGACACCACTTTTGGTAAAAAGGAAGATTTATTTCTCAGTGATACCCTATCCTTATGGAAGATAAGATAGGGAGGTTTGATGCATAAGGCTTGAAGTTGTGACAAGCATCTGGCCGATGTAATTGCAATCAGATACAAAGTTTTCCAAGACAGATATTTTATATCACATGAAGATGCAGGTTCAAAGGGGGGAGCTGTTGGAACTTACAGAACCAATGCCAAATCCCAAGGTTGTACCGGTTCTCTAAAGGGAGGTTTTAGGTGGATAACCCCTTTCAAGAAAGTTTTACAGAGTCTGTGTGACATAAGTGAAGAATCCTGAAAAAAAACAATGTGGAAATTTGAGATGGCTGCTAGTAGAGACAGACACCCCAGAGTGGAAAGGATGTGATAAGTAATCCAGAACCACCAAAACTAGGGTTGACAAGGGGTCTTAACTGTTTATTCGCTGCACATAGAGAGAACCTTTTCCATTTGTTAAGATAGAATAGTCTGGTGGACGATTTATGAGATACAATAAGAATATTGCGCACAGAGGACGAGAGGTTTTCATGCCTGGCAATCACTGGAAGTGGAGAAACCAATCTGTCAGTTTCAGGGTTGTTAGATTGGGGTGACTCAGACCCTGCAGAAGGGAGATTAACGTTGGGGATGGACTGAGGATCCACGGTTGATCTAGCAGGTGAGGCCAGAGGAAGGGAAACCAGACTTGTTGAGGCCAATATGGAGTAATGAGGATCACTTTGCTCTTCAACTGTCGTGCTTTCTTCAAAAATTGGGAGATGAGGGGAAGAGGAGGATAAGCATACAGGAGACCCGAGGGCCAAGCGTGGACTGGAGCATCTCTCGGTGACTGTCCCAGAGGGGGAATTACAGCAAAATAATTGCTGCACTTGTAGAAGGCTGGCCCCAGCGGTTGAAGACTCTTGCCGCTATTGTAGGATTGAGGGACCACTAGTGAGGTTGCAGAATGCACCTGCTCAATTTGTCCACTATCACATTGGAGCTCCCGGGAATGTGCTTTGCAATTAGAAAGTGGCTGGAAGCTATCACCCATTGCCATATTCTCAAGGCCTCTTGGCATAACGGGTAAGATCTGGTGTCCCCTTGTCTGCTGATGTACCAGACCACTAACATGTTGTCTGACTGGATCGCAATAGCCCCTGATGGAAGGATGGAATGAAATGTTTGCAATGCTAGTTCCAGGACACTGATATGCAAAAGGGCCTCTGTCTCCAACCAGGTGCCTTGGACCGAGTTTCCCTGACATAGCCCCCCCACTCCTTCAATAGGGAGGCATCCATGGTCACTGTGGTTATTTGCATGATGGGGGCTGAAGGGGCGAGACCACTGTTGGGGATTTTGAGACATCCACCAGAGTAAATCTTGCTTGCATCTCTGAATTACACTTATCTGAAAGGACAAAGGATATTGTAGCGGGTACCACTGACTGAGAAGCCGCTGAAGGAGCCTCATGTGGAATCTGGCTAGAGGAACAATGGTGATCGAGGCTGCCACTGACCCCAAGAGTTGGAGTATAGATCGAGCGGGAGATTTGTGGTGACAGAGCAGTGGTTGAACCTGTTGTCTTATTCTTTGAAGCCTGTGGTCCGGAAGGGATACTGTGCAATTTCCATGTCCAACAGTACCCATATAAATTCCAAAGACTGAGCAGGTGTTCATGTTGGATTTCTCCCAGTTTATAGTGATTCACAGGCTTTGAGCTGTCAGGAAAGTGTAGTGCAGGGCTTCTTCCAGTAGACGCTTGATGGGGGCGGTTAGGAGCCAGTGGTCTAGATATGGAAATGCCTGGAATCCTTGAAGTCGCAAGTGAGCAATAACCACTGCCATGCATTTGGTGAACACTCAAAGGGCTGTAGAGAGACCGAAGAGCAGAGCTCGAAATTGGTAGTGACTGGCTCCTATGCGGAAGCGGAGGTATCTTCTTGAGCATTTGTCCATTTTTATGTAGTAATATGCATCTTGAAGATCTACAGAGCACATCCAATCGTCTTCTTCCAGAAGAGGAAGGATAGACTGAACCATGACATCCGGTATTTCTGTTTTTACAAATTTGTTCAGTGTGCTCAGATCCAGAATTGGTCTCAAGTCCCCTGTCTTTTTTGGCACTAAAAAGAACCTTGAGTAAAAACCGGATCCTATCTGGTCTGGGGGGACCATCTGGATAACTTTTTTTTGTAGCAGCTTTTGGATTTCGAGTGCTGCTGCTTCCCTTTGACTGGGTGGAACGTCGGGTAATACTCTGGATGAGAATGGACAAAGATGGAAGGGGAAAAGATAGCCTCTGGATATTATCCGCTGTACCCAAGAGTTGGTGGTTATATTTTGCCAGGCAGTGGGGTACAAGGAGAAATGACTCCCGACGGCTTCCAGAGGTGAGCAGTCGGGCAACACTTCAGGAGTGCTGATAGGGATGGCTAGAGAAGGAATCTCTGGAACCCCAGTTTCGCGGACCTCCTCTGCCCCGAAAGGGGCGTCTTCCATTGGAGTTTCCCCCTCTGTTTCTACGAGATGGCATGACAACCTAGGAGAACTCGGCACGTGCGTCCCGGAAAGAGCCTTGTGATTTCCTGTGCCACATCTTCCCGCTCCTCTGATTTCTAGACTAGAATCGCTGAACAGTGGAGTGTCTGACACCAATGGCAGACAGGGTCTTACCATCTTGTTTGCATCTTGCTGGTGTATCTTTCAATTTAGGGCCAAACAAAGAAGGGGCCTCGATGGAGGCATTCATGAAAGAAGGCTTAAAGGAGTCTGTGAAATCACAAAGGCGCATCCAGGCATGTAGTCTGGTGACTATACCCATGCCTGCAGCTCTAGCCGCTCCTTCCACTGCACAAGAAATAAGACGCATGGAAGAGGGACAGGAAGGGAGTGACCTCAATGATGAAGAGGAAGAATGCCTCTTACAGGGTTTAACAGGAGGGGGTGAGCCCTCTGACCCAGAAATAGCCTCAGAGAAAGGAGATTTGAGAAGACCTTTCAATATTAATTTATTCTTCCCCTCGTTAAGAGTCCTTGTAGAAAAATTCTTGGAAATCCCACATGGAGGGATCCACAGTAAGGTGGGAGACATTCAGACAGTAGACAAAAGTTGTGGCCATCAGAAAGCAGTAACTTACGGCCACAATCCTTACACTGCTTGAAACCAACGGTACTTTTCTTATCTAACATAATGATGTGGAGAAGGACAGTACCAAAAGGAAGAGGAAAAGCTACCCAAAAGGGTAAGAAGAGAAAAGGAAGGATTACCAACGATGGTAATGAAGAATTACCTCAAAGGTAAGAAAAAGACTAAAGGGAGAGAGTCTAAAGTATACTAGTAAAAACTATTTGAAAATATTTAAAGTACGAACAATGTATAAAACTTTTAAAAATGTAGACACTTATCTAAGAGAGTGGCTTGACAAGGCTGTACAGCAACGTGGCAAATGAGATCTGAGGTAACAGGTAGTAGAGCATTCTGGGTAGGACCTTGGCGAGAGAGTTTTTGGATGACGCAAGCTTGATATTGGCCAGCTCGGTTCCGAGGACGAAACCGATAACCCATCAGTAAAGAATAAACGAAGATTAGCAACATCAGATCAAATGTTCATAACTCTAACTATAAGAGCTAGACTAAAAATGTAAATGCGAAAGTTGTTCAGCAGACAATGACTTTTCCAACAGTGTAAATGTTGACAGTGCATATCTAAGTCATTATTAAATATTTGCCAAAGAATGCTGATATTGTGCATTTTTTTTACCTTTTTGGAAAAACAAAGTACAATATCTTGGTCAATGTACCATGAAGACCCACACAATTTGTATTTAATTTGTTTGTATGAATGTCACCTTCAAAAAAATGGTACCTTAACCATTACTGTAAAATGGTACCTTAACCATTACTGTATGATGCTCCTTTACGGAGATATTTACAGAAATATGATTAATATTATATTTCTCATAATTGATAAATAAACAACACATAATATATCATCACCTGCAACAGACAGAGGCTGCATATCAGTTGTGTGGCTCAATATCAGCTTCAAAATGATGCATCATTTGTGTCATCACCATACTCCCTTCCAAAGATATGGGCATGATAATGAGAAGTATTGGAAATTTATAATTTTCATAATCCTACAAGACTAAACAAACTGCGATATCTGTACATGTGTATAGCACACAGACACAGTGCTTTTATCACGGTGTAAGGAGTAATACTGTCTTCAAAATGAGGTATTACCTGGCACACTTATATGTGCCCTTGCAAAGTTATTCACCAAAATATGAAAAAAAATCTAATTTCCACAACCTAAGTCCTAAACAAACTGATATCTGTACATGTGTTCAACATACAGACCCAGTTCTTTTACTATGTTGGAACTATTAATACTGTCTTCAAAATTAGGTATTACTTAGCACACTGACATGCTCCTTTGCAAATTTATTTATGAAAATATGAAAAAAATGATAATTTTCATAAAAAGAAGTTGTGTCTTACCATAATGTTCCATCTGTATTGTTGATCCTCGTTAAGTCATTACGCATGGGTATTGGTTCCGAGCTCGGAACCAAGCCGGCCATTTCCAAGCTCACGTCAGTTTCAAACTCTCGAGCTAAACTCTTACCCACAATCCCCCTCTCCCTGTTACCTCAGATTGAGTCTGCAAGTTAAAGAAGGTACAGGCTACCTCTGGTCAAATAACCTAAGAGAACCGGATGGTGAGATCCACTAGAAACCACAGGAGGGGGAAGGAGGGAGGGTCGTAATGACTGAACGAGGATCAACAATACAGATGGAACGTTATGGCAAGACATAACTTCTTTATCTGATATTGTTAATCCTCGTTCATTCCTTACACATGGGACAGAGTCCCCAGCTACCTCTATTCCTGGGAGGCTCTCATGGAAGGACATTCCTGAGCACCATAGAACCGAAAGATGCTCTTCCACTGGAGGCCAAATCCTATTTGTAATGATTGATGAAGGTATGAGACGTAGCCCAAGTTGCAGCTGCACAGATGTCATGTAAAGAAGCTCTGGCATGAACGGCAGCAGAAGTTGCCACCGACCTTGTTGAATGAACTTTCATGGTAGTAGGCAATGAGATATTACGTTGTGTATAAATGAAGGTCACACAGTCCTTCAACCATCTAGCTAATGTGACCTTAGCAACAGCAGATCCTAATCTAAATCCAGAATAGGCCAAAAATAACTGGTCAGATTTACGAAAGGGTTTAGTAATGCTTAGGTAAAAACGGATTTGCCTGTGGATATCTAGGGTATGTAGGCAATACTCTCCTCTGTTTGAATGATTGGGAAAGAAAACTGGCAATTCAATGGCTTGATTAATGGACATTTCAGAGATCACTTTAAGCAGAAATGAGAGATTAGTTCTCAGAGACACTCTATCTCTATGAAAAATCAAGTATGGACTCTTGATACATAAAGCTTGAAGCTCAGAAATGCATCTGGCAGAAGTAATGGCGGTCAAAAACAAGGCTTTCCATGACAAATACTTGAGGTCGCAAGAAGAGGCTGGTATGAAAGGTGACATTGTCAGAGCTTGTAGAACTAATGATAAATCCCATGGTTGAATAGGTTCTCTAAAAGGTGGCCTTCAGATGATTCACACCTTTTATGAAGGTCTTACACAATTTATGGGACATGAGAGGAATCTTGGACACCCTCATGAAAATTAGAAATTGCAGCCAAATGAACTCTAATGGTAGAGGCCGACAGACTCGGTTGAAAAAGGTCTGCCAGATAGTCTAGTATTATCGACACTGGTGCTGAAAAAGGGTCTACTTGTTTATCTTTCAGCCAACAGGTAAATCTTTTCCACTTGCTCAGATAAGTAATTCTAGTGGAAGACTTATGAGAAGCAATGAGAATATCACGTACTGGTAAAGAAAGATCATTCTGCCTGGCAATCAAGGGAATTGGAGTAGCCAAGCCGTGAGCTTCAGGCTGTTCAAGTTGGTATGAATTAAGTTCTGTGGATGTGAGATCAACTCCGGGGTTGGATGGAGAATCCATGGTCGATCTAGTAGGTGAGGCCAAAGGACGGGGAACCAAATTAGTCGAGGCCAATATGGTGCTATGAGGATCACCCTGCTCTTTAACCGATGGGCTTTCTTCAGAAACTGGGGAATGAGGGGAAAGGATGGAAATGCATAAAGAAGACCCTAGGGCCAATCGTGGACTAGAGCGTCCCTGGGTGACTGTCCTGAAGGGAGAATCGGGGCAAAGTAGTTGCTGCATTTGTAGTTGGTCGGGGATACAAAGAGGTCACAGCAAGGACGGCCCCAGCGGTGGAAGATCTCCGCTGCTATCAAGGGATTCAGGGACCACTCGTGAGGTTGAAGAATGCACCTGCTGAGTCTGTCTGCTATCACGTTGGAACTCCCGGGAATGTGCGTTGCTAGAAGAAAACGGTTGGTAGCCATTGCCCATTGCCATATCCTCATGGCCTCTTGACAAAGGGGGTAAGATTTGGTTCCACCTTACTTGTTGATGTACCAGACCACCGCCGTGTTGTCTGACTGAATCACAATTGGCCCAGACGGCAGTAGGGGATGGAATGCTTGAAACACCAGAAGCACTGCCCGCAGCTCTAGAACATTTATATGCAGATGGGGCTCCAGTTCGGATCAAGTGCCTTGGACTGTCTGTCCCTGACATAGTCCCCTCACCCCATCAGGGAGGCATCCTTGGTCAATGTGGCCTTGGGTTGCTGGGCAGAGAAGGGGCAAGACCATTGTGAGAGATTGTGCGTCATCCACCAATTTAAATCCTGTTTACACCCGTGGGTTACTGGAATCATGGCTGAAAGAGAATGCTGAAAAGGATACCATTGGGTGAGCAGTAGACATTGTAGAAGTCTCATGTGAACAATGGTGACGGAGGCTGCCATGGAACCCAACAGCTGTAGAACCGAGTGAGCCGTGGATTTTTCCTTTGAAAGGAATGGAATTAGTTGTTGCTTTATCCTTAGAATTCGGTGCTCTGGATTAGCAGCTCTGCAGTTTTTCTGTCCAAGATAACGCCTATGAATTCTGTCGACTGACATGGGGTGAGATTGGATTTTTGCCAGTTTATGGTTATAACTAGCCTTTGAGCAGCGAGGAGAGAGTATGCCAGGGCTTTTTCCAGCTGATGTCTGGTGGGGCAGGAAATGAGCCAGTCGTCTAGGTATGGAAACACCTGGAATCCTTGAAGTCGCAAGTGAGCTGTGACAACTGCCATGCACTTTGTGAACACTCTGGGGGCTGTAGAGAGTCTGAAGGGCAGTACTCTGAACTGGTAGTGACTGGCTCCCGCACAGAAGCGCAGAAATCTTCTTGATGGCCTGTCCAACTTTATGTGGTAGTACGCATCTTGAAGATCTATAGACACATCCAATCGTCTTTTTCCAAAAGCGGTAGGATAGACTGTATTGTGGCCATCCGGAATTTTTGTACTCTCTCAAACTTGTTCAATACACTGAGATCCAAAATTAGTCTCCAGTCCCGAGTTTTCTTTGGCACCAAAAATAGTCTTGAGTAGAATCCAGATCCTATCTGGTCTGGAGGGACTATTTGGATGACTCTCTTTCTTAGCAGCTTTTCTATCTCTAATGCTGCTTCTTCCCTTTGACTGGGTGGATCGTCGGGAAGATATTTTGACGGAAGGGGATATGATAACCTCTGGTTATAATCCTTTGTACCCAAGAATCGGTGGTGATGGTTAGCCAGGCAGAAGGGTACAAGGAAAAACGTCCCCCAACCACCTCCAGAGCAAAGGAGTTGGGCCAATCTTCAGGAGCGCTGGTAGGATTGACCAGGGAAAGAATCCCTGGAACCCTGGTTACACGGACCCCCTCTGCCCCGAAAGGAGCGTCTTCCCTGTGAGAGTTTCCCCCTCTGCCTCTGGGGGAGCACTCAGCCTGTGTGTCACGGAAAGGACCCTGAGATTTCTTGAACCATATCTTCCCATTCTTTTGGTTTCGTGAGAAAGCACGTTGAGGGTAAGAATAACGGACACCTGTGGCAGAAAGGGTCTTACTGTCCTGTTCTCATCTGGCCAGTGTGCTTTTAACTTTGGGCCCAAACAACAAGGAGGCCTCAATGGGGGCATTAAGAAAGGAAGACTTAAAGGGTTCTGCAAAGTTGCACAAGCGCATCCAGGAGTGTCGTCTCAAGACCGCATCTGAACCCGCTGCTCTAGCTGCTCCTTCTGATGCATGAGATATCAGTCACATAGAGGAGTTAGACATAGATTCAATGGTGGCCAGCTGAGAGGCCACTTTGTCACAGACCTCATCAGACACGGCACCAGCCAAGGTTTCAGAGAGCTCAGAAACCAGATCCCTTTGAAGCCTGGTAAAACGTGCCATATAATTCAGGGACCTGACATCAAAGGTCGCTGAAGCAAAGGTGTGCTTCCCTATCCTGTCCATGGCCCGGGATTCTTTGTTAGGCGGATGGACAGCCCGTCTTTCTTCTTCTGCCAGATCCTTTTTTGCTGCGGCCACCGCCACCAAAGCATCCACAGGAAGACCTCTGGACTAATGGGGATCCGAAGCAGGAGGGGACAAGATCTTATCTGGCCTCCGGGGAATAGCTTCAATGGTATTAGGAGCCCTCCAAGCACACTGCACAATGAGCCGGACAAGTTCATCGGCAGGTGGAGTAACTCAGGAGGTAGGGGGCCGGGCACGAAAGGCCTGCAGGAACACTGATTCCCTCAGAGGTTGGATTAGAGGACTGCCAGTCAACTCTCTGTTTCAGGATTTCGAGGATATCACCAAAAGATACCACCTCAGAGTGTGACCAAGGGGATCCTTCCCCCTCATTGAAATCTGTGTCTTCGGTGATGGACTTTTCTGAGGAGTCCATATGCTTCGTATTACACAAACGTTCCAGTGGACCGCCTCAGCGGGAGAAGCTGGAGAAGACAGTGGAAAAGGGGATTCCTGAGGGAATATGTCCTGCGGCCCTTGCACCCGGTGTCCGCTAGATGCGACTTGTGAAACCAGTGTACCAGAGGAGGGCAAAGGTATAGACAGTCCGGTATCACCAGCAGCAGCAGCGAAAGCCTTCTCCATCAGTTGGAAGGCTGGTACATTCGAAGAGGAGTGCATGTCTAGGACAGGGGTCACCCCTCCCCTAAGTGGCTCAGCCTGCCGACCTGGAGTCCCTGGATGGCTGTGGAGCAGCAAACTATGCGTGTCACAACTGACATCCTGGGTCATAGCAAAACTTTCCTGCCACAAAGGCAACTGCGGTTCCTTAGTGAGATCCATAAAAGGAACCGCAGAAGGGGAAGACTGTGCTATATCCATGGACTTCAAAGGCAATGAAGGAGGAGAATAAAAAGGAGTCTTTGGAGATGGGTGATCACCTCCCAAGGAAGGATAGTTCCTGAGGAGTGGGATACCTCTGGCCAAGAGTATCTGGTCCACAAGACGCAACACATCATGTTTGGAAAGGCTTCTGGTGGACCTCACGGAGACTGAGGGAGAAACCGGCCTGTCCACAGAAGAGGCAGACTCGGTGCCCATCTCATCTGACCGCACCAAGGACAACAGTGCCAAGAGAGACTGGACTACTGTTGTCTGCACCAAAGAAGTCATCGGTGCCGAGGTCATGGTCTGCACTGACACAGGGATCGGTGCCAAAGTGGTTGTCTGTGCCGAAGCTAGAACTGACAAAACTGGAGTCAACAATAAAGGCGTCGGTTCCGAGGAAGATCTCAGAGCTGACGCGGTCAAGGTCTGCGCCGACTGAATGGTCACTGCCGATACAGTGGTAATGGTTTGAACCACGGAGCCCCTCGGTGCCAATATATAGAAGGCTGCAGGAGAAAATGGAACCATAAATCACTAATGGAGCCTAAGGCTTTGGTGCCGAAGGTCTAGGCACTGAAAGCACTGGGGCTGACTGAGTGAGCTCCGGAGCTGAAATTTTAGCCTTTTTAGGTTTGGATGGTGGGAGTCCCCAGCCGGGGATGAACGCAAAGATTTAGCCTTAGTAGGAACATCCAAGGTTTTCTTATGGGCTCTAGGAGGGGTTGAGGCCTCTGACCCAAAAATAGCCTCTGAAAAGGGTGATTTTAGAAATACCTTCAGTAACAGCTTGTTTTTCCTTTCCAACAAGGTTCTATTAGAAAAGTTCTCACAAATAGTACAGGGTGGGTCAAGAGACAAATGGGAAGATCCCAAACAATAAACACACAAAGAGTGTGCATCAGAAGTAGACAGTTTGTGTCCACAATCAGAACTCCGCTTAAACCCCGGACTACCTTTCTTATCTGCCATAACAGCAAATTAATTAATAGAAAAGGTACCATCAATGGTACAAGAGAGTACCTGAAGGTATGAGAGAAAAGGGAAAAGGATTACCAACGATGGTAAAGAGAGAATACCTCGCTGTAAAAGTGGTAAAGAAAGAAGCAGAAAAACCTGAAGAAATTATGAACGCTAGGCGCGATAGGGTAAGAGACAATAAAATATGAACTTTTCTGACAGAAAAGTAATCTGTAAAACTATTAAACAACAATTGACTGGACTTAGTACAAGAGAAGTAGCTTGACACGACCGAATGGCAATGCGGCAAACGTATTCTGAGGTAACAGGGAGAGAGGGATTTGTGGGTAAGAGTTTATCTCAAGAGTTTGAAGCTGACGCGAGCTTGGAAAATGGCCGGCTCAGTTCCGAGCTCGGAACCGATACCCATGCGTAAGGAATGAACGAGGATTAACAATATCATATCCTTAGTTCTAAACAAACTGTGATATCTGTAAATGTGTACAGCATACAGTCACAGTTATTTTATCATGTTGCAAGGACTGACACTGTTTTCAAAATGAGGTATGTTATTTTATCATGTTGTAAGGACTAACACTGTCTTCAAAATGAGGTATTACTTAATAGGTTCATAGGTTGATACTAGGCTATCTGCCCTAGGGCATTTACAAGCCTAGCCAGAGTGTGTTTGGCTTTTGCCACCCTTTTAGATTTGTAGACTGTGCCTATGAATAGTAGGTCACAGAATATAGTCCCTTTACGGTTACGTTTATTGTGCCACTGTCTAGCAGGGACCCAGAAGTGATCCCGGGGGTATACTTACGATCTCCCATCCACTCAAGATTTCTCTTGAAGAGGGTCAGTGAGGGGCTCTGCCTAACCAGGTATTAATTAACACAATTACATGCTCCCTAGTAGAGTTATTTACCAAAATATGAAAAAAAATCAATTTCTATAACCTACGTCCTAAACCAAACTGTGATGTCTGTATATGTGTAGAGCATACACAGTTTTTTTACTATGTAGAAAGTACTGACACTGTCTTCAAAATAAGGTATTACTTAGCACGTTGACAACTTCCCTAGCAAACTTATTTTCTAAAATATGAAAAATTGTCATAACTTTCATAACCCAATTCCTAAACAAACTATGATATCTGTACAGCCTACGGGCACAGCTCTTTTACCATGTTGTAAGAACTAACACGGTCTTCAAAATGAGGTATTACTTAGCAGAATTACTTGCTCCCTAGCAGTTATTTGCCAAAACATGAAACAATTAAGTCTCTTAACCTCATCAATGTGCCAACGACTTCTAGTTATGTGAATAACAGTGGCAGCTGCTGACAGTTTTACCTGACAAGTCAGAATGACTCACTGCTGTATTTTAACTGCACTTATTGTTAATGTGATAGTGACTTGCATTTCATTACTGCCAGGTTCTGCACATTCAGACACAGGTGATAATTGCTGCACAAAACCTGTCAAGTAGGCATTCATTATATTAACGTCTGCAGCTGTTATATAACACAGACTCAGTATCATCTGTTAGGAGAAGACTGGAGTGATTCAGTAAAAACAGTACAACACTTATATATACCTTTCCTCCCACCTAAATTCCACACATGACTTACAGAGCCAGGAATATTGCCCAAAACATATGGTTCTCCATGGTGGTATTTTTGTGCAAGTAACAACATTTATTTCACTAAGCCAAACAATGAGTATAATCATAAACAGAAATGACACAGTCAAAAATATGTAAATTTAAGTATGCAAATCACCTGGTTGACCCATGTAAGAATTACTACAAAAGTTGTAAATTATTTTATCTCTCTTAACCATCCCTCTAGCAGTGAAAAAGGCAGCAATATTGTCCAAAATATCTGGTTGAACTATGCCAAAAAACAACATACTATATCTCACTCAGCCTTTCATCCCACCCAAACATTTTATGACAGTCTGACCATGTATGCAGAAGCACTTCCCTGATACAGAAATATTATTTCCCCAAGCAACATCTTCATTAATATGTCCAGGTATATACATGCACCAAAATGAAACATTCACTCAACTTGACCCCTTCAGTAGCATTTCCTATTATGAAATCACCAGAATGAAGCATTCACCCAAGCGACCCCTTCAATAAAATGTTGATGTATGCACAAGCACCTGAATTAAATATTTCCCCAAACTACCCTTCAGTAACATTCCCAGCATTACTCAGTAGAGAAGACTGTTTCAGTTGATATTATTCAGGAGAACCAAAATATATGTGCAGAACATTTGGATATATTTATCAGCAGTGTTCTTCTTATCCAGCATTCCAACATTTCTACAGACTGTTATTTACCACCAATGTTCCTGAAGACAGTATTTGGATATAACATGGATGAGGGTAAAATGGTACATACTACTTATACACATCTTGTAAAAACTTTTGATACAATCTCCCACTGAGGGATCATAGATAAACGTACTGAGTTAGCCATGAACCCCCTACATCATCAGATGGATACACTGGCTCACTGACAGGACACGTGTTGTCTGGATAGGTGAATCCAACTCCATGGCTCACTGACAGGACACATGTTGTCTGGATAGGTGAATCCACTTCCAATAAGATACCTTTTACTAGCGATGCCCCACAGACCTCAGTGTTGGGACCTCACCTGTTTGGTATACACTTTTCTGAAGTGAAGGCCAATGTTGGGGTCCTCAGGATCACCAAATTAGCCAAAAACTGTAAGCTCAGAGCAATCACTGAATCCCCAAATGAGGTTGACATCTTACAAGCAGGCCATAAAAATTATAAATGACTGGTGCCAAAACCACGATTTGAGTCAAAATGTTAAAATATGTGTAATCATACCCTTCAGTAATTCACATATCCCTGCAAATTACAAAACTGATAGTGCACCCTAAAAGTAGACCTTGTGGTGAGGGACCTAGGAACACAGACAGCTAGTAACTTAAACTTTTGACCACCAAGTAGCTGCGGTAGTGAGGAAATCATTCTGTGTGGTTCAATTTATAAGTAAAGGTTGTTGTGTGTTTCGGCTTTTCCCGGTTAGGGGGCGCCACAGCGGAACTCCGGTCCGCTAATGACTGGCAGTAGATTTTTACATGCTGAGTTGCCGGCCCCAACGCACAACCTTCAACAAAGGTACGCCCATTCACGCATGTCTCCACACAGAAGACGCACTAGCTGAGAATGGCATCAAAATCAAAGGAAGTCACAGTGCAATTGTACTGTATGGTCCTCATCAAGCCCATAACTGAGCACAGTGCTCTCTTCTGCAGAGGTTTCCAATTAAAAAATACAAAGTGTAAGACACATGACTTATGCAGACCAACTAAAGGCCCTATCCCTTTACCCCATCTCATACCATTTATTATTGTACATATGTATGCACATGTCATTTTAGTTTCTATTAATACATGAATGAAACTAGAACTAATAAATGTATAAAATATGTTATTGTATATACTGCATGACTACAATCTCTCTGGATTATACCAAATAGGTTATACTATCATATACATGCATATTTGTGCGTGTATGTCTGTATGTATACATACATATCAACATATGTATTCATAAAGGGGTGCACACTTGCAGATGCATACACTAGGAGTAATTTCTGAAAGCTACCTTTCTCCCAAGGCATTAAGCTTTGGGTGCCTTGTCTTAATGCCAAAGAACCTGTGCCACACTATAACAGCAGCTAGCCAAGTCAAAATGCTCACATTTTATAAATGCCTTATTAGACTAGTTTAACTTAGCTGTACCATTTCTCAGGAGTTGACTCCCACAACATACAAACAGCCTGGTATAATGTCAGTGCCAGAAGAAACTCTTACCGATGATGTAATGGTCATCCACACTACAGTAGAAATGTTATCAAAAATTATATAGAGCATAACCTTTAATATTGAACAGATTAAAAATATAACTGCCGGTCTTGCCCAACAAC
The DNA here is from genome assembly GCF_019279795.1 of Protopterus annectens. Taxonomy (NCBI): domain Eukaryota; kingdom Metazoa; phylum Chordata; order Ceratodontiformes; family Protopteridae; genus Protopterus; species Protopterus annectens. The sequence goes on from NC_056737.1 coordinate 1,628,746,642, forward strand.
TATTTTAATTGCATGATATCTTCAGTCAGCAAGAGCAAAGACCATCGGTCAAAACAGATCACAGTGCAATAACGTGCCCAAGCTAATCATGCTTTTCAAGTTCGACTAGAACATCTAGAGTATAAACTTACTGAATCAAGAATATATCTTGACATGTAAAGATTCAGTGTATCATAAGCATTCTGGCATGTATAATAGAAAACTGCGCACTAAGACAAACTGAACTACTAAAAAGAAAAACAGTCAGGAATGCTCCGGTAAAGCCTCAAAGTATTATTGCTTTTTAATCCAATGTGCAATGTCGTTCAACTCCCTGGTTGAACTTCTTCAAATAAAAACACTTCTCTCATACCATTTCATTTAACACATAATTAAAGAACACATGTTTAAAAAACCACCTATCACAATGTTGCAATAATTAGAAGCATAATTAACCCTTGTCCGCCCATAACCAGCAGCAACTAATGGGCGGAAACATGAATCCTCACTTCTTGCTAAAAAATCAAAGTAGGAAAGTCATATATAAAAAATCGTATATAAAGAAACCTAGTTAAATGTTTTAACCACAATGCAAGTATGGGTACAACAGGCAACTCAATCACATACTTACAATACAAAGTAACACAACCATCTAATACATAAAACATAACATATAACATAATACATAAAACATTAAAATGCGTTGATCTTCTGGTTAGATGTATATATGTATATATCAAAAACAGTATGAATCAATGCACCAAATCTAAGAGCATATCACTATAAGGTGTACCATTTTAGCCAGAAGTGAGGATTCATGTTAAAATAGATATGACAGCTTGAGCTTACAGAGATCTTTCATGTTAAAACAGCTCGCTCCACTAAATGTTTGCTGCCAGTAAGTTTTCTTTTACTTCGCCAACTCCTTAAATCTCACAGAACCCTTCTCTCTCAACAAGCCAAGCCAAACCCACATTGGCTTATATCAGGACTAAAACCATTCATCTACTGCACACTCACACATCCACTATGCAACAGTCAATGCCACAAGCACAAACACAGCCCAAAGTAACTTCAAATGTGAATCCACAACCACACGTAATGCCCACCATGAATTACCACAGAAACAACAGACATCATGTTTACAATATACTCTAAAATTGCCAGACTTGCTGAAATCTCAGAGCTTACCAGTGACTCACATCAGAAATCATGCTGTAGATACCCGACACCATTAAAGAGCCAGGAACGAGACAGCCATAAGCGGCATTATCCAAAGCAAAATGACAACTCCAGAAGGAGACAACACTACTCCTAGGGATAAATAAGTTGACATCAGTATTTCTAGTGTAAGAGATCAACCCAAGCGAAGAAAAAATATAACAACAAAAGCACACTATAGCTATCGCCGGCCCATTTCCATGGCCACCTCCTTCCTTCCAATATGTCACTCCTCCACCTCTGCACATTCAAAACAGCAACAAGGTTCAACTAATCCAAATAAAAAAGTAAAAAAAAATGAAGAAAAAAAATTGAGCATCCCTCTTCGTCATGGCAGCTATTGGAAATGCTTTCCAAGTACCCCACATGTTCCGTTTGAAACTGAAAAGTAGCATTTTGATAACAGAAATAAATAAGGGCATCTATTTTTAATCATGACATGAATGTATGAATCTGACAGCCTGCCTCGTTCGGAGATGATATTCACATTTGTGCGATAACTAAATTATTCAGCCTTTCAGCTACGCCAATATTTTAAATGCCAATTACTATATATTCTAAACATAGGTCAAAAGACACAACACGGCCAACACTGGCATAAAAGTTAAATTAGAAGTAGGCTACCATTCCAAGTGTGTCATGTGAACGTAATCAGGGGAAGTTTTTAAAAAAACATAATAGGAAAAAAAAAACAAAGTCATGACAAACATCAGTTGACATTTCAAAATGAATTCTAGTCCCATACCATACTCTTATCAAAGCAATTATACTGCAAAGCAAGCAAATCATACCATATGAAGCAAAAAATAGAAGTTATGTTCTTACCATAACGTTCCATGTTAGTTGTCTTCTTCTCACCTTCTTTCTTGCTGGATGGGTTCGGAGCCGACCTCGGCTCCGACTCGGCCACTCTAAAAGCTCGAGAGTTGGTTCCACCAGCTCGAGGCTCCCCTTATATCCCACAATGCTAGGCGGTATTACCTCAGATCTCGTTTGTAAGCTAGGCCCAGCCAATAATAAATCCAGAACTACTGGAAAAGGGAAAAACCCACCTCTATAAAAGGAAAGGAATAAGGTGACCTGAAACCTGATGAGGGAATATATGCATAGTATAGCATATACATATATATAATAGAGGTGGTAGAAAGACAGGTCACAAACAAACTCCTCTAGGTCTGTCCAGGCTAGGGGGAAGGAGGGTGGGACGCAAGAAAGAAGGCGAGAAGAAGACAACTAACATGGAACGTTATGGTAAGAACATAACTTCTATATGTTAAGTTGTCTATCTCGCCTTCATTCTTGCTGGATGGGACCGCGTCCCTAGCACCTTGATCTGGGTGGCCTATCAGAACAGACTCTTGAGTACAGTGGAACCAAAATTAGCTCTATGTCTAGAAGCTAGATCCAACTTATAATCAGAAATGAAAGTGTGAGGAGTAGCCCATGTAGCTGCTGCACAAATGGTATCAATAGGCAGCCTGTCTTGGAAAGCTATAGAGGTAGCCAAAGCTCTAGTCGAATGAGCCTTAGGTTTGTTAGGCAACTTTTGGTGTCTAATTTCATACACAAAGGAAATCAGGGATGTTAGCCATCTGGAGAGTGATACCTTCGAAACTGCAAGGCCCTCTCTACCTTCTGCATAAGAAACAAACAACTGGTCAGTTTTTCTGATCTGTTTGGTCCTGTCCAAATAATATCTTAATTGACGATGAACATCTAGCCAATGCAATTTTTGTTCAGACCTGTTAGAAAAGTTAGGAAAAAACACAGGGAGGTCTATGTCTTGATTTAGATTTGCCACAGAGGCTACTTTAGGTAAGAAGGATGGATTGGTCCGTGGGATACCCTATCCTTATGAAACAACAGATACGGAGGTCGACTGCTGAGTGCATGAAGCTCTGAGACCCTTCTAGCTGAAGTAATGGCCATCAGAAAGAGAGTCTTCCAGGATAGCAATTTCATTGAACAGGAAGCTGCAGGTTCAAAAGGGGGAAGAATCAAAGATGTGAGAACTAAATTAAGGTCCAAAGAAGGAGGAGGAGTTCTTATAGGAGGCTTAAGAAGAAAAACTCCCTTCAAGAACGCTTTGCAAAGCTTGTGAGACATGATGGCAGAATCTGAGATGCCCACATGAAAGTTAGATATAGCTGCCAATTGAACTTTAAGAGTAGACGGAGATGAACCTGCATGGAAAAGTTCAGCTAGAAAATCAAGGACTGTTTGGATGGGAGCAGTGAAAGGATCTATGTCCCTTCCTTGAGCCCAATAGGCGAAACGTTTCCACTTACTCAGATAAATCTTCCGAGTGGAAGATTTATGGGAAGCTATCAAAATATCTCGAACAGAGTGAGATATCTGAGGAAGCCTGGCTAAGGTTGGAACTGGAGGAACCAAGCAGTGAGGTTCAGAGATGGGAGGGAGCGATGTAACTGACCCGAATGATGGATCAAAAGATCTGGAACTAGGTCCAGATGCCAAGGTTGCTCCAACAGAAATTGATGTAGAAAGGGGAACCAAACCTGTCGAGGCCAGTAAGGAGCAATGAGGATCAATGAGGCCTTCTGAGCGATAGCTTTCTGTATCACTTGAGAGATTAGTGGGAAGGGAGGAAATGCATACAGAAGTCCCTGGGGCCAAACTTGGACTAGAGCGTCTCTGCTGGGCTGGCCTGGTAATGGGAATAGGGTGAAATAATCTCTGCACTTGCTGTTTTGGGGAGTAGCAAAAAGGTCGCAGCAAGGCTGACCCCACTTGAGAAAAATTTTCTCCAAGATAGAATCTTTCAGAGACCACTCGTGAGGCATGAGGATAGCTCTGCTCAACTTGTCCGCGATAAGATTGGACTTCCCGGGGATGTGCGTTGCTATCAGAAACCGCTGAGAAGAAATCGCCCATTGCCACAGTCTGAGTGCTTCTCGACATAGGGGGTAGGACCTGGTTCCACCTTGTTTGTTGATATACCACACTACAGACATGTTGTCCGTCTGAATTGCTATCGTTCCCAAGGGAAGAGAGTCTTGAAGGGCTTGCAACGCTAAAAGCACTGCTCTCATCTCTAGAACATTTATATGCAAGTGGCGTTCGTCTGGTTGCCATATGCCCTGGACTGTTCTGCCCTGATAATGCCCCCCCCACCCGATCAGGGAGGCGTCCGTTGTCAGAGTAGCAACCGGAGGGGGAGGAACAAAGGGTCTTCCTAGGAAGAGCTGGGGGGAAGAAATCCACCAAAGAAGATGATTCTTGCATGCTTGCATAATCACAATGGTGTGGGACATCGGAAGTTGCTGGTGCGACCATTGTGTGAAGAGCATCCATTGAAGGATTCTCATGTGAAATCTGGCTAATAGAAGTAGAGGGATAGCAGCTGCCATAATCCCCAGTACTCTCAGAACTAATCTGACTTTGACTCTGTTGCTGTGGAAGAGAAGGGAGACCAGTTTGTGTATGTCTGCTATTCTTTGGTCTGTGAGTCTTGCAGACATGTTGACTGTGTCTAGATTTGCGCCTATGAACGTAATAGCACGACAAGGCGACAAAACAGACTTTTCGCAATTTATTGAGATACCTAACTTTTGAAAAATGCGAAAGGTGTAGTCTCTGGCAATTAGAAGAAGATGCTTGGTAGGAGCTGTGAGGAGCCAGTCGTCTAAGTATGGAAACACCTGGAATCCTTGGCGTCTCAGGTGAGAAGCTACCACTGCCATGCATTTGGTAAACACCCGGGGGGCAGTGGTGAGTCCAAAGGGCAGGGCTCTGAATTGAAAGTGACTGGTTCCCAGCCTGAAGCGGAGGAATCTCCTGGAGCGTCTGTTCATTTTTATATGATAGTACGCATCCTGGAGGTCTATAGAGCACATCCAGTTTTCCTTTCCCAATAGGGGTAGGATGGATTGTAGCGTGACCATCCAAAATCTTGTTTTCTTGACAGACTTGTTCAAGATACTGAGATCCAAAATGGGTCTCCAGTCCCCTGTTTTCTTTGGGACCAAAAAGAACTTGGAGTAGATTCGGATCCTTGCTGGTCTGCTGGCACTGGCTGAATGGCTCTTTTGCAAGCAACTTTGATATTTCCAAGCTGCTTGATCCCTTTGAGCGGTGGAACATCTGGAAGGGATTTTTGATTGATTTGGAATCGAAAGAGCGGAATAGAATAGCCTTCGGAAATGATGGACTGTACCCACTTGTCTTGAGTTAGGGATCGCCAGGCTTCTGGGTACAGTGACAATCTTCCCGACTGCCTCGAAGGTGGACAGTCGGGCAACACCTCAGGGATGCTGGAAGGGCTTATCGGAAAAGGTTTCTCGATTGCCCTGGTTCTGCGGACCCCCTGCCTCTAGGGCGGCGTCTACCATTATTGTTCCCCTCTGCCTCTGGAGGGAACCGACTCTGTGCATCAGGCAAAGTCCCTTGAGATTGTTTGGAACCACATTTTTCCACTTTTCTGGCCTTTGGGGTAAGGCCTAGAAGGAGTAGAAAAGCGGACTCCGGCGGCAGAAAGAGTTTTGCCATCCGTCTCGCACCTCGTCAAGGTTTCTTTCACTTGAGGACCAAAGAGATGATCCATCAAGCGGGAATTAGTGAAAGACGTTTTAAAGGGGTCCAAAATTGCATAGCCGCATCCAGGCATGCCGCGTAAGGCCACACCTGTCCCTGCGACTCTGCTCGCTCCATCAGCCGCATATGAAAGGAGGCATGGAGGAGTTAGCTATAGAATTTAGGGTAGCCAGCTGAGCGTTCATCTTGTCCTGAAAACCCGCAGCTGTAGGATCCTTTAACATCTCACTCGCTTCCTTGATCAAGTCTCTTTGAAGACGAGTGAAATGACAGAGGTAGTTCAGCGAGCATAGCAAAGGTCGCTGGCGAAACATCCGCTTCCGTACCTGTCCATAGACCTAGATTCTTTGTTAGGAGGATGGACAGGCACCGAAGGATCAGCTAGCTCCTTCTTAGTGGCGGCAGCTACCACCATAGCATCCACAGAAACTCCCTTAGTCAGAAATTGCTTATCTGCTGGTGCTGTGATAAACTTTGAAGGTCTCCTGGGGTGGGGTCCACAGAGTCAGGAGTCGTCCAAGCCTTTTAGCTACCACCTGCATGAGGGGTCAAAGGGGGACACCCAGGAGGTGGAAGGGCGAGAGCCAAACGCCTCAAGATACACAGATTCATCCTCCGAAGGGTCAAGGGCTGGCCAATTTCCCTCTGTTTCAGGATCTCTAGAATGTCTGCAAAGGAGACATCTTCAGAAGGGGAATGGGGGGAACCCTTGGAATCCTCTAAATCCGTGTCAGAGGTGACAGACTCAGGTGAGTCTATGTGCTTCCTCTTGCACTTTCTCTTCCTAGGGGGCTCCCCTGCCAATTCAGGAGAGGCCTCGGAAGAGGATGAGATCCCCACAGGGGATTCTTGAGGAGCTGGCTCTCTGCGGTCTGGGATGAGGGAGTGAGCAGACATAACCTGAGGCACCGAAGAGGGAGGGACGGACGGAGCCGACTGTGGTGTTGAACCGGGTTCCAACACACTCCGCATGACCTCGAAGGCACCTCTGTCAGGCAGAGCCAAAGGTCCCCGCTCCGAAAAGCTGAAAACCTCCCTCGGCACAGACAGCGATGGCTCCGAGGCCGATGTCGGAGCCGAACTCACCAGCGCCGAAGCGCCGAGAGGGAGAGCGGGGTCGGACAAGGGTCCGATGCCACTCACCCCCTCGGAGCCGACGAGGGAAGCTCGGCGCCGAGATTCTTCTAAGGAAGAAATCGGAGCCGACGACGGGGCCGAAGACAAATGTATCGGCTCCGACGCTACCACAGTCTCGGTTCAGCGCCCTGGCTCGAGCTCAAGGGAGTCGGAGGAGGAACATTTTGAGAGATAGGGTTAAGCATCGACTGATGAGTCGGGCTCTGAAGCATTTGGGCCAGTGCCTCGGACTTAAGAAGTCGACTCACTACCCTCTGAAGGTCATGGTCGGATAGCCTCGATGATCTAGAGGAGTGAGATCTATGGCTCCGTTCAGACAGCAAGGGAGATGCTGGAGCCGAATGAACGGAGCCAAGGGACGGTGACCTGGACCTCTTCCTAGATGTCAGTTCCGATGGTCTGATCGGAGCCGACTCAGATATTTCCAATACCTCGGCTCCAGCCGGATAGAAGTTCGAGTCTCATCGGCTCCAGCCGGAGCCGATGTTGTAGTAGACTTCGATGTCTTAGGTGTCGACTCAGTAGCTGGAGTCGAAGACCTAGAAGCCTTAGAAGGTTTGCCCGAAGAAACAGTCGGGGGACCTTCAGGCTTTAGCAAGCCCCGTAAAATGAGCTTGTTCTTTCTTTCCTGCAGGACTCTAGGGCTGAAGCCATGGCATACAGCACAAGAGTCCTGCAGGTGTACAGGTCCCAGGCAGTACACACAAGAAGTGTGACCGTCTGTCAGATACATTTTCTGACAGCAGGAGTCACACTTCTTGAAGCCTGAGACCTTCGAATCCTTGGACATTTCAAGGAACAAGTGCAACCAAACACAACACAAACACACCGATTACACTATACACTAAAAAAAACAGTGACTTAAATTAAATAAAATAATTCTAGTTTAATAAAAGTCCCTACAGAAAAACACACACACTCCAAGGGAATGGGAGGGCCCGAAGGCCTAAGGGAAGAACTATACGTAAAAAAGGGAAGAAGAACAAGGAGGAAAGGATACAAATCCTTTAAAATAAGGGGATACTAATTGGAAAACTAATTTTAAAGGGTTTTAATAAACTTTTTAAAACTATTTCCTACACTAACCTGAAGCAGGTGAAGCAACACGTCTTGATAGCTGTAGCGGCAAACGAGATCTGAGGTAATACCGCCTAGCATTGTGGGATATAAGGGGAGCCTCAAGCCGGTGGAACCAACTCTCGAGCTTTTAGAGTGGCCGAGTCGGAGCCGAGGTCGGCTCCGAACCCATCCAGCAAGAATGAAGGCGAGATAGACAACTTAACATCAAGATTTTGTGTGAGCATTTGATACTAGTAACATTCCGATTGAGTGAATATTAAGTAGTAAAATTTTATGAAGCCACCTTCCCAGTATCTTACCCGTTAAATAAAATACTACAGGCAAGTCAATGTCTTGCTCAAAGCAGTCAATGATTTCTTTGCCGCTTCTAAAACCTATTAATACCATCAAAATCAGGTAACACATTCAAATTATGTACAAATCTAATTGGCTGCCACCGCTTCATTTAGGAAATGCTTCGCTGTAACCATAAGAATAGACGGGGAGCATTCTGACCTGATTTACTCATAAAAGTCCAATAGGACCATCAGGTAACTCCACTCTAAATCCTAAGTTGAGAAGGTAACTGACAACATTCAGTTACTTTCTCAACTTATTTTTCAACAATAGCTTCAAATTAAGGCTGTAAACTTACTTGCATTGCTGGAAGGCGCTCGGGGTTAACATGATGGAATTCCCATCTTCTCATGGTGCACTCAGTGAAGGTACTCGGGGTTAATGAGTTAAGCCATGCATGCCTTCCAATGACAGATCCGGTGACTGCTGCCCTGCAAGAAGCTTTGAGGGTGTCAAAACCACAGTGCAAGGTGTGTCTAGTTACTTGACCTGCAGAATGCCTTAACTCTTTAGATTCTGCACAAGCAGGAAAGGAAGACATTTTTTGTTTGAGGAGTTCCAGGGTACATTGCTGAAATTTTAGCATATGAAACTGACAATTTAGTGCCCTGATAGCAAGAGTAGCTGAGGTGTATACTTTTTTACTCCCTGAGGGGGGTGAGATTCTTAGCAGAGGTTGCTTTAATCCCTTTGGGCCCTTGAGAAATTACCTCAGGGTCAGCAGTAGGATTTTTAAAAATAAATTTGTGAGAGTCAGGGACTCTGTAGTACCTGTCTGGTTTTCTGGATGCAGGAGGGAGGGTGTCTGGAGTCAAGCCAGATTCCAGGAAAACATCCTCCACAACATCCAGGACTGGGGGGGTGGCCAAGGGTCTGTGCTGTGGAAGATCTAAGAATTCCCTGAGTCTCTTTTTAGACTGAGGGTAGTCCTGACTCACCCATTGGAAATGCTCCCTTAAGGTATGAAGGGTTTCCCCAAAGGAAAAATCCTCTGGGGGAGAGGCTGAAGGGATGGAATCCTCTGGATCAGAATCCTCGTAAGTAGAGAGGGATTAGGGATTGCATGTCTTCATATTCAGATGCATCAGAGTCATCTGACTCTTGTTCACACAAAACTACAGGGGACAGATCTCTTTTCCTTTTGGAGGGGGTAGCTTGGCTTCCCTTGATCAGTACGATAAGGTCTTCCACCATTTTAAGCATTTGAGACTGAGGCAAGGAAGCAGGTGCCTGAGATTGAGTCGTCGGTTTCTTGGGTGTGGTTCGTACCCTGGGCCTAAGAAACTCTGTCATTTTCAAAAGAACGGTAGTCACGAAAGTAGACATGTTTGTGTCGAGAATCAGTAGTGCGAAGGACGTCCTTGGAAGCTGGTATCTGCTCAGCAGCTACGGATCCGTCCATGATAGAGACGACCGCAGGATCCTTAGTCAAAGAAGAGTTTTGCAGCATACCGGACTCCGAAAGGGTCTCTGTAGCGGCCTGCGAATCCACAGAAGTGGGCATCAGGGGCTGTGAAAGCACCTCACTGAAAGTGACGACTAGCTTAACGGGAGCGTCGTCGGTAGGTTTGGACCTGTGTGGTCTGTCTCTATGTTTTTTCGGAAGATCTGCTGTCGGATGGCTTACCGAAGCCATATCGGAGTTAGAGGACTGTAAGCGAAAATATCTAGCTACAATAAGGGCTCAATGATGGATAGTTCTGGGGTTGAACAAAGCACAGAAGCGACAGTGGGGGACATCATGGTCAGGGCCTAAACAAGTGACGCAGTAAGAATGAAAGTCTTGGTGTGGTATTTGCTTTCCATAGGTGAGACAATTGTTAACTTTTTCTGACATCAGTTAGTGCCAGAAAAAAGGATCCCCAATGGGGTACTTAGCTTTAGAAGGCTTCAGCTTCAATTCGGTAGACAAAACTCAGGTAGCGGCCGACCAGCACTTGTGCGAACTGCTTCTGCTTTGGGCTCCACGGCAAGAAAGACTGATGAAATGGCGTTGGCTGCCTTACTTTATACTACTGACGACCTGACGTCAGTCCTGAAGCGACAGCAACCGACACAGAAATACTAAGCCTCTGGTATTCGGGCCAGCCGAAGGCTACCCTGGCAGGAATAACCCAAATGTGATGACTGTGACAGTGAAACCTGAAGAAAATCAGTGCTATTCATCCATTGCTTTCTCATCATGCCAGTGTGCATAACTGATCGACTGTGTTCAACTCCTTGATTCTACTCCAAGGCAAAAACAGAAATTTTCTTGGAACGTGCGCTAGTGGTAACACTGCAGGACCTACATGACTATGATGAATCTGTCCCATCACCAAGAAAAGCAAGTATAACTACACACTTAAAAACAAACCACACACCATTACCTTGTATATTTACATTCTTTCCATTATGCCTAGATCAGTAAATAAATATATGTGGCTATAAGCAAACCAACATTTTATAAGTCTACATTACAAATTAGTTTCATCATGCCAAGCTACAAGCAACAACTTAAAAAAAAAAAAAAAAATATATATATATATATATATATATATATATATATATATATATATGTAGGCGGCCACGGTGTTGCAGCGGTTAGCGTTGCCGCCTCACAGCAAGAGGTTCTCTGGTTCGATCCTCGGTTGGGGTGCCTTGTGTGTGGAGTCTGCATGTCTTCCCTGTGGTCGTGTGGGTTTCCTCCGGGTGCTCCGGTTTCCTCCCACATTCCCAAAGACATGCTGTAGGTGGACTGGACACTCTAAATTGGCCCTAGACATGAGTGTGTGTGTGTGTGTGTGTGTGTTTGTGTTTCATGTAGATCTACTCAGTCCAGACCTGCCTGTAGCAGAATAAGTAATTGTTCAAATATGTGACAGGCCAAAGCCAAATTGTTTGCTTTGATAACATTAAAAAGCTCTAAAAGACCACAGTGCAATACATGCTGTCTGCGATAGGCTATTTTTCCCTTTGCAAGTGGCATTCAGAAGGCTGGCTAAGAGGGAGTTTAAATAGTTTTAGCTGTGTACATTGTGAAGCACTGTTAACATTAACTGAATAGGTTAAGTATACATACAAATAGGGACAGTGGCAACTGTTATTCAATTGTGCTTTACAAGAAATGTAGTAACTTCCAAAACATTCCATAATGAAAACATCTACTAAGATATATAGAAGAAGTCAATACTTACAGAAAACAGAGGTTCACATCAGAGGCCTGTGAAGTACACATTAATAAGCATGCAGTAACAATTAATTGTTACATAAAGCTCTACATGAAATAAACTGGTCGACATCTTGCTATAACAGTATTACTATATGTGACAATAACCAGTGAATATGCATAGGTTCATAGGTAGGTACTAGGCTATCTGCCCAAGGGCATTTATAAGCCTAGCCAGAGTGTGTCGGCTTTTGCCGCCTCATTGATTAATTAACTGATCCTCTGTCAAGCAGAGCCAATGAAGTGATCCCAGGGGTGTATTTTCTGTTACCCATCCACGTGTCAAGGTTTCTCTTGAAGACTGTTAGTGAGGGGCACTGCCTGATGTAATTTGGAATTTTGTTCCAAAGCATGGGGAGTCTCTGTGACAGGAATCTATCCCTCCAGAATGTTCTATTTATTGTTGCGGTGAGGTTTAGCTCACTAGAGCGCGTGGCTCGCAGTGACTTGGATTTCTTTAGGTGGAGCATGTCCATTAATTCTGAGTTGGACATGGCTTTGTAAATCAGGCAGAGATCACCTCTGAGTAAGCGATATGCCACTGAGTACAGCCGGAGTTTTTTCAATCGGGCTGCATAGGACATATGTTTGAGGCCAGTAATCCTCTTGGTGAGGTACTTCTGTGGTCTTTCAAACTGAACATTTTATTGGCCACATTTTCAAAAATGGTTATATTTGTCTATACTGTGAGATGACATATGCATATTATGACTTCATTTTTTGTAAAATGCTGGTCAGATGACATGACTAAGGAGACACATGAGGGAACTCTTTTAATGGCACACCAAGCAATGTGTACTGTTATGCACTTGTGACTAATTAGATGAGCCTTGCAAGGCAGGCCATGTGATATGCTTGTTGACTGACAGAAGATGGAAGGAGTGACCTGACCAAGAACGGAAAACTCTCAAAAGTTTTCTTTGTGAAAAGTCTATGTTATCTCAGCAATGTTAACATTTCTGGAAGCTGCTTTAACAGAACGTGGAACACAGCATGAGGGAAAATATTTGCAAGTGGTATTGCACTCTATACTGAATGATATTTGTACTCTCAAGGTATTTCTCAGGCCTTACATTCAAAGTGAATGGAATTGAAACCTGATGACAATACAGTAGAGTGACAAACTCATGAGTTCTGTCCTCATACTTTATTATGGAATATATTGAGCTTTTGAAGGAAACAATTTTTCATTGGGATGTGTGCCTTCATGAGGGGATTCAAGATAGCAAAAAAAAAAAAAAAATTAGCAATTTATTCAGTTGCAGGCAGGTTTGGAATAAGTGGATCTTCATGAAAAAGTTTTAAAAATTATGTTTTTTCAATTCTTGTCCATAGTGGTCTTTTAAGTCAAATCACCCAATATAGCTGCAGCTTCTATTCCCAATATCTAGAAAATGATTACTGAATGTTTGCTATATTCACAAGCAAGTAATTTCAGATACTGAAGTTTTACAAAAAAAAAAAAAATTCATATATACAGCTTCAAGTTTCCTCTCATTTAGATTCAGAGTTTCAAACACCTAAGCAGATATAAGATGCTATGCTTGTGTCTAGTTAATCACAATGCTTTAATTATTAACTCTGAGTTATTCTGCCAAATGCATGAGTGACATTTTTAGCACAATTGTTTCTCACATTCTTGCTCACTATTGACTTTAGATGCATTTTCAACATTTTCTGGGACAAGAAAAAAAAAAAAAAAACAAACTTATTTTCATAATTGCCATATACCACAATCACTTGTTTCAACTGAAGTTTTACTTCTTTCCTTTTGCAAATTTCTCTTTCCAAAGTTTCTACACAAACATTTTGCCCCAGATACCTACAAATCATCAGCCCCCTCCTGGCCAACTGGCTCATTTGTTCCCCATCTGCATAGTGAGGGGATAATGAAGGGAAGCCATCATTAAGGTAGCCATCTAGGGTGGTTTGGGCTTTGTGCCTTAAAGCCCCAACCTTCTTCACACCCATCCAGTAGCAAATGTGTGGGGGCACAGCCTTCCATATAAGGATGGCGGCTGGGGTAGTAAAGCCTCTTACAATAATTGCTTTAAAGGTGTAACAGAAAAGTTAATGGATTTTTTTTGTCTGAATTGTAGTTTATTTTTCTGAAATGCCAGGACTCTTAGAATCAGGTAATTCACTTCTGACAGTGAACCCTACAACAAAGACCAGTAAGACCCATTTTTTGTTTTCTTCTTGCAAAAGGCCCTAACTGCCCTGGTCTTCAGTCTATCAAGTCCTTGAGGACCTACTTGTAAGAGACTGTAGTTATAATGGCCATTATGGCTCCAAGCAGAGAATGAATGTCTATAAAGAATGACGGCACAGAGCCAAACAATGTTTTATGCAGACCACTGTTCTCCCCTTTTGCTAGGATTGCATGTCCATACTGGAAAATCATCTCTTCTTACTCCCCCTTTAAATATCTAGGATAGTAAAAGCAGAAATAATACAAAGGGCAGGATCATGGAGGCCTATAATGCAGCAGTGATCCTACTTCTCAAATATATATTATTATGGTGAGTTTGTAAAAAAAATAAAAAATAAAAAAATGATGCCATGTTCATTATAAGAACCACTACTACAACACTGCTAGTTACTCAAAGTACTGATGTAATTAGGTGTCCTCTATGTTGCATACTGCAATGTTGTAATAGTTGTCATAAAATGCCCTATTGTTCTCCAGTAACAAACTCTGCCCTGCTCCTGGACTTCAGATGCAGCTTATAATGATTGGAGAAAATATGCATGTACTCGTGTCTGTCTTATAAATTGTATTGGTACATTCCTGAATAAAACTGATGTAGTGGCTGATCTCCTGTTTAAATAAACTCTCACAAGACCCCCCCCAAGAAAATGTCCATTACTTTCGTGACAAAATGTGATGCAGTTGGACAGTCTCTTGGGAAGGATTTGTTTAGATACTGGCCTGCTCACTTTACCACGTATGAATGACACAGAGTTAATCTGATTACCTGCAATCCTGTGTTCTACATGCATACAGTACCTGAGCTGTATACATCAAACAAGTGCAATATCATTCCCACTTATTCTGTGGATGTGAAATGAAGACAGTGAGTTGAATAGCTTACACCACTTTAGATCTGAGCAAGTTTGGGTAAGCTCATTCTGTCTTTCCATAACCCTATGCATGCTTCTCTGCTCATGAGGAGCTGTAGAGATCTTTTTATTTTTTTATTTTATTTTTTTGCAGGTGTCATACCAAAATAAGTTTTTATAGGACTGTAGGAATGGAATTTCAGAATTACTGATACGTCTGGCTCAAAAAGGATCTAGGGTCGATTTTTCAACCACCAAGTTATGACCACATGGGAGTGGTAACAGATCCACTATACTTGCTGACTTGATATGCAGCACCCCATGAGGTTCAATGAAAGACAAACAGCAATAGCAGAAAGGTGAATTCTAATGAAGACATAAAAAAACTCACTCTGGAAACGTTTAGCTAAATACTGCAAAACTAGAGAGATTCTGTAGCCAGAAAAGTTGAATTATCCTTGGCACTGCACAACATCAGAAGGAAATGTATTTTCCATTTGGAGATACAAGATCTCCAGAAGCAGGGTATCTTGACCTTCTGTAGAATGCGCAGTACCTCCCTGAGAACTGGTCCATTAAGGGTGTTATACGAAAAATGTTCATCCAGCCAACCTACAGCTGACGAAACCATGCTATACCAAGTATAATTTTCAGGAGGTTGAAAGACTGAGGAAGAATTGTCCTCCAATGAGCTTTATCAGCTGGAACAACTATGGCTGCCTTTACCATAAGCAGCCTACCAAAAGTTACATGGATCCTTCTTTCCTTGCTTTCTGAAGAAAGTACAGTTGTGTACACTTACCATAAATGTAGATGCTCGAGTGTACTCACTGTTGAAGTCATTACATTTGGGTTTTCTGCTTGCAGTAACCCTCAGTCGGCCTGATTAACAAAGTCTTGGGTCCTGCATCGGTTGCTGTCTCTTCTTCTGTGACGTCAGGTCGTCAGGGGTATAAAACATGCAGCCGATGCCATTACATCAGTTTTTTCCCAGATGTCAGGTGCCCCCCCAATGGGAAGCAATTAAATATATAAAAAATACAAGGTTATACCTCCAACAAAAAAGCAAATACACCAAAAAGCTTTTAAGCATAGTAAAGGAAAGTAGAGGTTAAGCCAAAAGAAGTCAGGGGGCTGAAGGGAGGGTAACCAGGACTGCAACAGTGAATACACTCGAACATCTACATTTATGGTAAGTGTACACAACTGTACTATGTTCTTCGTGTTTCACTGTTGCAGTCATTACATTTGGGTAGATTCCCAAAGCTAAGGTATGGAGGAGGAATTTAAATAGCATTAGGACCAGCTACAAGGCCCTGCAAGACTGCAGTGGCAAAGCCAGTTCTGGATTTAGAGAAAATTGGTAAATGATAATGCTTGCTGAAAGTATGTACAGAACTCCAGGTAGCAGCATCTAGGATGTCCCTGGTAGGGACACCTCTGAGAAAGGCTGTAGAGGTAGATGCAGCCCTGGCAGAGTGGGGTCTGATTCCCTGTGGGATAGGATTTTCATGGTGCTTATAGCAGAAATTAATGCAATGGCCTATCCATTTAGAAATGGTTTGATTTGAAATAGCCTTCCCCTCTGTCCCTGCAGGAAATGCCACCAGTAGTTGTTCAGATTTCCTTTGAGGTTTGGTCCTGTCCAAGTAGAATCTAAGTTGTCTGTGCACATCTAAGGAGTGCAACATCCTTTCCCCTTTGTTCTGTGGATTAGGAAAGAAGGTTAGCAAATGAATGGACTGATTAAGAGCCACATTGGATACCACCTTGGGCATGAAGGAGGGATTGGTTCTGAGGGACACCCTGTCCGCATGAAAGATGATGAAAAGCACCACTGCCATAAGGGCCTGTAATTCAGATACCCCTCTTGCTGAAGTGATTGCTAAAAGGAATACTGTTTTCCAAGAAAGAAATGTTAACTCCGCAATAGCAGCTGGCTCGAAAGGAGGAAGAGTGAGTTTTTCCAAAACAAAGGTAAGGTCCCAGGCTGGAGTTGGAGCTCTCCTGGGTGGCCTTAAATTTTTGGCCCCTCTGAGGAACTGCTTGAGCAGTGGGTGAGAGAAGAGGGGGGGTTCTGTGTTATAATGAGCTGAAATGGCTGAGGTGTGAATTTTGAAGGAGGAAAAGGGCAAGCCCTTGTGAAGCATCTCAGTTAAGTATTGCAAAATCTGAGGTAAATTGGGCGCTGCTGTGCTCCACCCTTGAGATTGGTTCCAGGCTCAGAATCTTTTCCATTTTGCAGCATAAGATTTTCTTGTACTAGGCCTCCTTGCCTCTAAAATGATATCCACCACTGGTTTACTGAGGGATGGTAAAGGAGAGATTAGGTAATTAACCAGGCTGCAAGGTTCAGTGTTTTAAGCTGAGGGTGCAGAACCTGGTTGTCCTGCTGAGACAGCAGGGAAGGAGTCTGACGCAGGTGCCAAAGGGACAAACAAAACACACTGCGCAAGAGGGGGTACCAGTGTTGGCGTGGCCAGTCTGGTGCAATCAAAATCATCCTTGGCTTGTCCTGTTTGATCTTTAGTAGTACTTTAGAGAGCAGAGGCAGAGGAGGAAAGGCATAAACTGATAGGTTTTTCCAGCTTAAGGATAGAACATCCACCTTCCAAGCTTGTTTGTGGGGAATCCTTGTGCAAAATTTGTCCAATTGATAGTTCTATGGGGGAGCACAGGTCTATATCTGGGTCCCCCCCCCATTTGCTTGTCAACATGTTGAAAATCCTTGGTTCCAGTTTCCACTCGCGTGGGGCCATGGGGTTTTCTGCTTAGTCCGTCTGCCAGTGTATTTAGTTTTCCTGGCAGGAACTGAGCTTGCAGATTCACTTGGCATCTTTATTGCCAAACAGGCAGTCCTGATTTATGGGAGCAACAGTTTAGCTTTAACATGATCAGGCAAAGATTGCTCCTTAAGCCAAGCATGCCTTCTGAGTACAGACCCAGTGACAGCAGCCCTGCAAGAGGCCTCTAATGAATCAAATCCACATTGCAAAGTATGTTTTCCAACTTGTTCAGCACAATGCATTAAATCCTGTAATTCTTTATTTTCAGCACAGTCAGGAATCAACATCATTTTCTGTTTAAGCAATCCAATAACATGTTGTTGATACTTCAACATATAAAACTGACAGTTTAAGGCCCTAACGGCCAAGGTTGCAGAAGTGTAAACCTTCTTACCCCATCTATCCAGCGTCCTGGACTCTCTATCAGAAGGGGTAGGATTTTTAGCAGTAGAAGCCTTAATGCCCTTGGGTCCCTCTGAAATAGTCTCTGGATCTGCAATAGGAGTTTTAAAAATGAACTTGTGAGAATCAGGGACCCTGTAATATTTATCAGGGTTTCTGGGAGCAGGAGGCAAAGAATCAGGGGCCAAACTAGATTCTGAAAAGGCATCAACAATGTCTAGTACAGGAGGTATAGATAAAGGCCTATGCTGAGGCAGAAGTAAGAAATCCCTAAGCCTCTTTTTCGAATCAGGAAAAATCCTGGCTTTCCCAGTGAAAAAGTTCCCTTAAAGTTTGCATGGTTTCACCAAAAGAAACATCATCTGGAGTGGAAGCAGAGGGAATAAAGTCCTGTGCATCAAAATCCTCATAAGTAGATAAGGGTAAATCCAGATCATCAGAAGAATCAGAAAAATCAGTATCCTGGTCAGAAGATTCATAAACAAATTCAGTCCTAGGTCTCTTAGAAGGGGGTGGTTGGCTTCCCCTGATTAGAGTTATAAGATTTTCAGCCATTCTTATCAATTGTTTTTTAGGCATAGAGGCCTGTGCATGCAGCCTGGGCGTCGGTTTCTTAGGCATGGTTCGAAGTTTAGGCCCTAAAGAAGAAGGAGGCATCTGTTTTACGGACCCATCCAAGGTAGATACATCCACAGGTTCCACAGTTGAAGCATCTCGCGGCATACCGGACTCAAAATGGGTCTCAGTAGAGGCCTGCGAATCAGAAGTAGCGGATATCAGAGGCTGCGAAAGAGGCTCACTGAGTACCGGCGAACTGGCGACTGGCTTAGAAGAAGCATTGTCAACAGCTTTGGACCTAGGCGGTCTGTCTTTATCTTTGCGCTTTTTCAGAATTCCAGTAGTCGGATGGCTAACAGACAACATTTTTGGATAATTGAACTTTGAACTGAAATATTTAGAAGCGAAAATATACCGATGATGGATAGTGCGTTGATTAAATAAGGCACAAAACCGACAGCAAGATACGTCGTGGTCAGGGCCTAGGCAAGGAATACAGTACGAATGAAAATCTTTGTGAGGTATTTGGGTATTTGCTTTCCACAAGAAATGCAATTATTACCTTTTACTGACATCGGTAAGGAGCACGAAAATGTTTCCCCAACGGGGTACTTAGCTTTAGTTGAAGACTTCAGTTCTGAAACTCGAAAATGAAAATTTCAGGAGTCGGCCAACTGGCACTTGCAAACTGCTTCTGCTTTGGGCACCGCACAGCAAGAAAGACTGATGTAATGGCATCAGCTGCATGTTTTATACCCCTGACGACCTGACGTCACAGAAGAAGAGACAGCAACCGACGCAGGACCCAAGACTTTGTTAATCAGGCTGACTGAGGGCTACTGCAAGCAGATAACCCAAATGTAATGACTGCAACAGTGAAACACAAAGAACACCCACAAGAATCAGTGGGAAGGGAAGAAAAAGACAAAGGTCCCCTGTCCACAGAAGTCATTTGCTGTCCATGTTGTTTTGCATGGATATCTGAAATAGAAATTACTTACCTGAGAACTGTGCTCCAAAGCAAAAGTGCCCATCACTGCATAATATCAACACTGGACGTGAGCCTGAATGTAGATGCTTTTGATGGCTGTTAGAAGAGGATCTATTCAATATGTCTGCTATCCAGCTGTGGTCTGATGATATGCAAGAGCAACATGCAGGTGGACTTTTCAGTAGCAAAGTGGTTTCCCAGGCCATCATGGCTAGTCTGGACAGGCAACCTGCTGATTTATGAACCAAATTACTAAAGTGCTGTATGTAATCACCTTCGGAAGTCTTGGGTGTCAGAGTGTCTTGAAGACCCTCAATGCCAAGTAAAATACTCTACACAGTCTCCTTACTATTGAGCTGTTTCAAGCCTCCTGGACTTAAAAGTTTTTTTATGTGCTCCCTTATGCTACTGCTGCAACAGCTCTGGTGAGGTTCTGAGTATCATTTATGGTTATAAAAAGCATCCCCTGGTTGACTTTCACCTGATGGAGACAAATAGATTACTAGATCTGTCTGATGACAGGGATAAGTGATAAAATCTTGTTCAATCTGTGAAGGTGACGCTCCCATAGATTTATTAGGAATTATTTAATTCTCTACAGGTAGGAAAAGGTATGAATAATATTCTTCAGCTTGATGACATAATCTCGCTTACTTTTTCTTTTTTTTTGCTGCTAATAGAAGCTAATACTTTCTCAGGAATAGAACATCCTTCCACCCAGTTAATAGAGATGGGGAATAAAGGATAGAGGAATGGAACTCGTGTCGCCTTTTTTGAGACAGACAATGGTTATCTCCCCTTTCTCTACCTGTTGCCTGTGCCAACCTCTTTATCGCCAAGTTCACTTTTTCTAAAGGCCCTGTTTTATTTAAACCGGTTGACTTTAGATTGGTTTCTGTGAAAGGGCCGGCTATACTGTAGAACATTTACTAATTCTCTTAGGAACTGCAGGGTGAAAAAAAACTACTAAACGGGCTCCAAACTATTCCATTTTCTTTCAGTTTTATAAATATTTTATGGGAACTGGAACTTGAAAAATTTTACTTTACAGGGGCATACAACACATGTCCTTAATGTCATCTGGCCACAGTGGATCCTAAACCGAGCATGCTTGCATATGTTAAAGTCAATCTCTGCACTTCTATAAATCTATCTGGATCAGTTCTCAGTGCCTTATCAGGCATATCCTCATCCAGGTTTTAAGACCTCCTTGGACTCCCCACTCAGTTATACACAGAATTTCCTAGAATTTCCTAGAAGGACATGTCTTTTGAAAAGGAGCTATGGATACAGTATTCTCATCATCTGTTTCAAAGTCCAAAGATACTGCAATCTGTGCTGTACAGCATGGGTCCTCCTCATGTAGGTCTACATTTCAATATGATTCTTTTCTTTTCTCTGCAAATCAGTCAGTCATCTGAGGGCTGGATGACCTGCAGATTAACTCTTGTGTCATACAACCATGTACTAATCAGCAAATCCTTTACAATTTGATTTGGCAGAGACCTGTGCAGGTATCTATGGTGGTAGTGGTGGTGGGGTAGTCTTGCTTCATTGTCTTTGCATACAAACAGAGCAAGGTCTTATCTCTCTAGTGGGAAGACCACTGTTAAAACAGATGAGAGATAACATGACCTCCTGAAACTTCCTGTAACTGTATGGCAGAAATGTTGCCATTTTTAGGCAAAGTCCTCTATTGGTGCAGTTGCAAAATACAAAGATCATACACCTGTTGTGGTATCTGGGAAACTGACATTAAGTCTTTATGTCTCATTCACTTAAGCTGTGGCCTGGCTAGTACCTGGTAATTAGATCTTATTGTCTGCATTCCAAGAAGCTAAAACAGGGGGATACAGATAAAAAATACTACTGGAGCAGATGCAGGCAAACCAGTGACTCTCTGGATTTAGTGCCCTTGAGCCGCAGTGGGAAAATAGGGTCACTGGTCTCTCACTCTCTCTCTCTTTGCTTACAAGTTATTTTACTGTTTTTTTTCCATCTTTCCAAATTCTACACTTCCTCTGTAGTTGCCGAAGAATCCTTCTGCTGTAGCAAAAGGGGCAGATGCCCCTCCAAATACTGAAAGTTCTTGAATTCAACAAAGACCTTTACATTTTTCAACCTAACAAAATTCAGATGCAAAGACTTCTTATTAAAATGGTGCAGTACTCACTGGGGGAAAGAGAGAGACTGCAAGTGATAGTCCTTTGGCAAGCATGTCTTTCACAGAAATACTTACTTGTTAATTTGTCTAGGGACATCACATACTTCAGAAAATGCATTTAAATTCACTAGTCAATTCAAAGATCATTTCAATACACAATTTTTTAACACCAAACATTAGACAAATAAAGCTGTAAAAATAGTTCCCAAACTGAGTACATATTAATCTCTGAAAGTCACCTAGAAGAGGCTAAATGACAGATGGACTTACTGAATTTAAAAAAAAAATAAAAAATTAAAAAATTGAACAATCTACTCCTTTAGCCCTGCATTACAATGCTGTCCACAGCTAAGGGAGAGGATGTCCAGCTTTGCTCTATGGACATCTTCAAAACTATGGACGTCAAAATGGAAAGGCAGACATCTGCCTGTTGTACATTTCCAAAGGAAGTAAAATTTCTCTCACTCTCTATTTTTTTTTCTAGGCACACTTTGCCCCCACTACCTTGCAATCATCAGCACCCCCCCCCCAGCCAGGCAGTCCACATTTGTTCCACATCATCAGTAAGTGTTGACCAGGAATGGCCATGATTAAGGCAGCCATCAGGAATGGTCCATGAGTTTTCTTGTTATGCCCCCAATGTCCTCACATACACATAATACTCAGCTCAGCTTAGCGCAGTGGAATGGGACCTGCAATGGGCTCATCACAAAGGACATTCCCCTCAGTTTGGCAAAGGACATTTCAGCTCACCACGCAGCCCCGCCCTGGCACCAAAGCATGAGAGGTGGTTTACCATGTCCTCTCCTGGGTAATGACGCCTAACCAGCGTGCACCCAAGTGCATGCAAACCTCTCTATCCTCCCCTGGAGAGGTGAGTAGGCCATGCCTATTCACTCCTCTCCCTCCCTGTCTGGCTCATCCAGTGGCAGGGCCACTAGTCAAACTCCTGTCACTCAGGGTGCAGTCAAAGTTCCATCCTTTTGTGTTTTAGGGCCAGGATGCATAAGTAATAATTCTGTAGACATGATCATTATGATGAACACCCACCAATGTAAGAAATGACATGTTTCAAAAGAAAACCAAAACAAACATTCTCCATGGTGTCCCTCGAAGTCTCACAAACCCAGTACATCAATATACAAAAACAAATGAGGAAAAGTACAGTTGTTTACCTACCATAAATGTAGATGCTCGAGTGTATTCACTGTTGCAGTCATTACACTTGGGTTATCTTGCTGGCAGGCTACCCTCAGTCGGCCAGAATTCCAAAGTCTAGGTCCGGCATCGGTTGCTGTCGCCTCTTCCCTGAGTGCGCCAGGGGTATTAAAAGATGCAGCAGATGCCATTTTCTTCAGTTTTTCTTGCCCCAGATGTCAGGTGCCCCAAATAGGTAGGCTGAAAAATATACCAATAAGAAATGCATGCACAAAAATAACATTTCCTTCATCTACAAGCAAATACACCAAAAAGGTTGTATAGGATAGAGAAGTGCAGACAAGTCCCAGCAAAGAAAAGGGGGATGGTGGGTGGGTAACCTGGACTGCAACAGTGAATACACTCAAACATCTACATTTATGGTAGGTACACAACTGTACTATGTTCATCGTGTTTCACTGTTGCAGTCATTACTCTTGGGTAGAATCCCAAAGCTGAGAATGGGTGGCTGGGCTAAACAGGATTAGGAGAGGCTATGAGGCCCTGCAGAACTGCAGTGGCAAAGCCTGCTCTGGACTTAGAGTAGAGAGACAAGTGGTAGTGCTTTGTAAAGGTGTGCACTGAACTCCAAGTTGCAGCCTCTAAGATTTCCTTGGTTGGTAGTCCTCTGAGGAAGGCTGCTGAAGTGGCTGCTGCTCTGGTGGAATGAGGCCTAATGCCCTTAGGCACTGATTTGCCATGTTGAAAATAGCAGAAATGGATGCAATGGCCTATCCATTTAGAAATAGTCTGTTTTGAGATAGCCTTTCCTTGTGATCCTGCAGCATATGACACTAAACGTTGCTCAGTCTTTCTGAAAGCTTTAGTTCTATCCAAGTAGAAGCGCAACTGCCTGTGTATGTCCAAAGAATGCAGAATTTTCTCACCCTTGTTCTGTGGATTTGGGTAAAAGGTAGGCAATGTGAATGGTTTGGTTGAGGGCCACACTGGACACCACCTTAGGCATAAATGTAGGGGTTGTCCTCAGAGAAACCCTGTCTAGATGAAAAATGATGAAAGATTCCATAGCCATGAGTGCTTGTAACTCCGAGACTCGCCTTGCAGAGGTTATGGCCAGGAGCAGAGCTGTTTTCCAGGATAAGAATTTTATATCTGTTGTTGATGCTGGTTCGAAAGGAAGCCAGGTGAGTTTTTCCAAAACATAACTGAGGTCCCAGGCCGGAATTGGTGCTCTCCTTGGTGGCCTAATGTTTTTGGCCCCTCTGAGGTACTGCCTTATTAAAGGATGAGAAAAGATAGGTGGTTCCATATTGTAATGTGCTGAAATGGCAGAAGCATGAATCTTAATTCATGAGAAAGAAAGGCCTTTGTTCAGCATCTCAGTTAGGTATTGTAAAATCTGAGGAATATTTGATACAAACGTGTCAATGCCTTGTTCCTGGTTCCAAGCGCAGAATCTCTTCCATTTTTCTGCATTAGATTTTCTGGTACTGGGCATCCTGGCCTCCAAGATAACATCCATAACAGCTTTTGAAAGAGGAGTGTTCTGAATGGCTACACTATCCGCCATGCTGCCAGATTTAAGGTCCTGAGTTGGCTGTGCAGGATCTGATTGTTTTGTTGGGTCAGCAAGTGAGAAGTTTGAGGCAATATCCATGCTGGACCTTGAGATAAGCTCTTTAGGATTGGGTACCAGTGCTGGCATGGCCAGTCTGGTGCAATCAGAATCATTTTTGGCTTCTCTTGTCTGACCTTTAGGAGTACTCTGGGAATGAGAGGCAGTGGGGGAAAAGCATATACTGTAAGATTTATCCAGCTGAATGATAGGGCGTCCACTTTCCATGCTTGCTTGTGATAAATCCTTGGGCAAAATCTCTGCAATTGACAGTTGTGAGGGGAGGCAAATAGATCTATGTCTGGGCATCCCCATTTTCTTATTATCATGCTGAAGACTTCTGGATCCAGTTTCCATTTGTGGGGATCCATGAGGTTTCTGCTTAGTTCGTCTGCCAGAGCATTTGTTTTTCCTGGCAAGAACTGTGCTTGCAGGTGAACTTGAAAAGCCAATGCTGTGTCCCATAAGGTCATTGCTTGTCTGCAGAGGGGGTAGGAATGTGTACCTCCGTGCTTGTTTATGTACCACATGACCGTAGTGTTGTCTGTCTTTATCAGTAACTGTCCTGGATGAAACAGGTCCTTGAAAGATGTCAGGGCATTTTGAACAGCTAGCATCTCTTTTTGATTGATGTGAAGATGCATCTGGTTTGCAGGCCATGTGCCCTGAACACATTTTCCTGCCATATGGGCCCCCCAGGCATAATCTGATGCATCCGTTATCAGTGTCTGTCTGGCTGTGGGTAAACTGAATGGCAGACCCTTGCTGTGGTGACAGGCTTCTGCCCACCATCGAAACTCCTGTTGTAGGCAGGAAATGAGTACAATTACTGTCTCCTGGCTGTGGCAATGCTGAGTCCAAACACTTTTCAGATACCATTGTAGTTTCATCATATGCAGTCTGACATATGGAATTAGTAGAATGCAGGATGTCATGAACCCAAAGTCCTGCAGGATTTTCCTTGCAGATAAGTGGGTTTTTGTTGCCAATTTCTTGAAGTAAGTAGTCAGTTGTTTTTGCTTGTCCGGCATGAGATAAGCCATCTGGGTAGTTGTAGTTAAACTTGCACCCAGGAATATTATCTCTTGAGAGGGCACTAGTTTTGATTTATTTTCGTTTACTGTGTACCCTAGGCCAATTAGTAATCTTTTTACAAATGCCAGATGCTTTAGAAGAGTGTCTTTGTTCTCTGCTTGAATTAGGCAGTCGTCCAAGTAGGGATATATTTGAATTCCTTTTTGTCTGCAAAACGCAATTACTGGTGCCAGGCATTTTGTGAAGACCCTGGGCGCAGTAGATAAGCCAAAGGTCAGTGCAGAGAATTGGTAATGCAATGAGCCAGCTATGAATCTGAGGTATCTTCTGCAAGATTGTCTGATTGGGACATGCAGGTATGCCTCTTTTTGGTCCAAAGTTATGAGCCAAGCCCTCTTGCCCAGCATGGGCAGTAGCTGCTGTAGAGTCAACATCTTGAATTTTGGAACTTCCAGAAACGTATTTAGTATAGACAGGTCCAGAATTGGTCTCCAGGTTTTGTCCTTCCTGGGTACTAGGAAAAGTCTAGAGTAAAATCCTTGACCCTGCTCTTGTTGTGGTACTTGCTGAATGGCCCTCATGTCCATGAGGGCTGTAATTTGTTTTTGTGCCTCTGCCCATTGATTGTGTGGCAGGTCTGGCATGTCCTTTGACCTTGGTAGAGTGTGAAAATGGAACCTGTAGCCTTGGGACACTATGTTCAGGACCCATTTGTCTTGGGTAACCATTTGCCAATTTGATGAAAAAAGTGCTAGTTTTCCCCTTAAGGGGGCTGTCAAAAGAAAACTGCTTGGAACTGGTAGAGGAAAGTAATTGGGACTGTTTTCTGTAAGGTTGTGATTTGTCTTCTCCGCTTTTGGAGGTAGGAGCACCTCATTGTTTAGGCCTGTATGAGCCTTGGGGCTGAGATCTGCCTCTGGGACGCCTGTATCTGCCTCTTTGTGGTCTGTCTGAGACTGGAAAGGACCAATTTTTAGAAGGCCAGTTCCTGCTAAACCTGGGTGGCTGTACCTGTAAGAAATCCTTGACTGTCTGCATGGATTTTGCTTTATCCTCCATTTTTTTCAACACCTCTTCTGCTTTAGTACCAAACAAAGTATCATGCTGTAATAGTGCATCTAATAATTTTGCTTTAACATGATCAGGCAGATTCTGTTCATTTAACCAAGCATGCCTTCTAATAACAGAACCTGTAACAGCGGCCCTGCAAGAGTCCTCCAGTGAATCATAACCACATTGCAAAGTATGCTTTCCCACTTGTTCAGTTGCATGCAATAAATCCTGCAGTTCCTTGTTCTCTGAACATTCAGTACTTGTCAACATTTTCTGTTTAAGTAGTGACATTAAATACTGGATATTTAAGCATATGAAATTGACAATTTAAAGCCCTTATAGCCAGGGTGGCAGAAGTGTAAACTTTTTCCCCCAACTGTCTAGAGCCCTAGAATCCCTATCAGAGGGGACAGGGTTTTTTGCAGCAGAAGCTTTAACCCACTTGGGACCCTGAGATATAGTTTCAGGGTCAGCAGCGGGGTTTTTATAAAGGAATTTATGAGAATCCGGGACCCTGTAGTATCTGTCTGGCTTAGCAGGTGCAGGGGGTAAAGAGTCAGGGGACAGACTGGACTCTGAAAATACATCATCTACAATGTCTAGGTGGAATAGCAAGGGGTATGTGCTGAGGAAGAAGCAGAAAGTCTCTGAGCCTTTTCTTAGATTCAGCATAATCTTGGCTCTCCCAGTGGAAATGCTCCCTCATAGTATGCAGTGTTTCCCCAAAAGAATAGTCCTCAGGAGGAGAGGCTGAAGGAATGGATTCTTCAGCATCAGAATCCTCATAGGGAAGCATGGAGTAATCCTGTTCAGAAGAGGAATCAGAGGAAATAGATATCTGATCAGAAGAATCATGCTCTGTCTCTTGCCTAGGCCTCTTATCAGGAGGGGGATGGGAGCCCCTGATCAAAGTAATTAGGTCTTAGGCCATTTTGAGCATCTGTTTTTTAGGCATGGAAGTCTGAGTAGGAGAATGCTGTACTTGTTTCTTTGTCTTTAGAGCTGCTTTAGTCTTTGTCTTTGAAGTTGAAGATGGCTTAATATATAGTTGTGTAGGTCTGAAGACACCTTCAGAAGCCGATGCCTGCTCAGCGGCTCCGGACCCATCTGAGGGAGTGATTTCTGAGTGTCCAATACCCTGAGTTTCCAGAGGCCCAGTCGGCTCCACGTGGGAGTCGGTATCGGCCTGTGGCTCTGAGGTAGCGGGCGCCAGGGGCTGCGAAAGCGCCTCACTGAGAACCGGCGACTGGCCCAGTAGAGGCTTCGTCGTCGGTTTTGGACCTCGGATGCCTATCCTTGTCCTTGCGTTTTTTGTAAACTCCAGCTGTCGGCTGTTCCGATGGCATTATATAATTAAATCTTCGGCCAAAGTAATGAAATGCAAAATCGAACCGACGCTTGATAGTGCGTTGGTTAAATCTAGCACAAATCTAACAGCTAGCAACGTTGTGATCAGGGCCTAGGCAAGGAATACAATAAGAGTGAAAATCCTTATGAGGTATTTGCTTCCCACAAGAAATACAATTGTTAACTTTTTCTGACATTGGTCTGGAGCAAGAAAAAAAGTTTCCCCAACGGGGTACTTGGCTTTAATGAAGACTTCGGTTCTGAAATTCGGATTTGAAAATCCCAGGAGTCGGCTGACCGGCACTTGTGAACTGCTTTTGCTTCGGGCACCATGCGGCAAGAAAGACTGAAGAAAATGGCGTCGGCTGCATCTTTTATACCCCTGGCGCACTGACGTCAGGGAAGAGGCGACAGCAACCGACGCCGGACCTAGACTTTGGAATTCTGGCCGACTGAGGGTAGCCTGCCAGCAGGATAACCCAAGAGTAATGACTGCAACAGTGAAACACGATGGACATCCTCTCTGCATGAGAGAATCCCTAGAGTTTAAGCACATAATAAAAAAAACATACTATGAATATCAAAAGTAATACCAGGTGGTAGAAATACTTACTTTGGAAAGTTTTTAAAGAAAGAAGTTATATGCTTCAAAATACTCCCTGGGAAACTTATCACTAATTCCTACCTGAAAATTAGACAGACACTCAAGGAATGGTGCCTTTTTTCTGCCAACAGTTTTCAGGGAACAACAAATCTATACTGACAAAGAACACTTAATTATACAATTACCTTTCTCTCTCTCCAGCGCTTGAACATACTGATACAGTGTTCAATGATAAACAGCAAGTAAATTCCGCCCAAAGCCATAAGCCCTTTCCACATTGCATTGTGCTTTGTCAGGAGATTTTCATCTTCTTCATGTCCACTAGCATGACTGTGATCATGTCCTCCTTGTGACTATAAACAAACATGAAGACAAAAAAACAGTGTACCTTTAAACAATGACATGAAATTATTAACTTACAACTGAAGTTTTCAAACATTATGAAATATCTTAGTGTTAAGCATCTCTTCAGGTGAGGAAAGACAAGGGAAAAAAGCACACAACTACCAGTTACACTAACACTAGAAAAACTTGTGGACTAAAATTTATATGCAGTCCACTAGACCTGCAGAACATTTATTACCTTAACTTTTGTTGGCCAAAGAAATCTCCCACATCTGCAAAGAAATACTTGCAGAGAAGGGTATGCAAGCATGCAGGCTGTTAAAAATACAACATGTCAATTCAAATAGCCACTCCACACAAAAATGCAAATACTCCTCAAACCGCAAAAACTAAGTAGACTGTCTCAAAGTCTTGTCCTTCTTTTTGGTACCATACAGGCTACTGCCAGGCAACCTCTGCCTCATGCATACAGCTTCAACAGACCCTATTTCTGTCAGATCTATTACGCATCTGGTGGTGCAATGGTATCATATTTCAATGTCTTTTGCAAAATAAATAGAACATGTTGGAGGAATAGACATGTATCACAGAAAATATCACTTCCACGTAACCATCTTCCAGTCCACATAAAACAAACTAATTCTCTTTCTCTATTCAAATGTAATTTAGATGAATGAATTGGTAACCTCAAATTCTACCCCAGGTTAGCACCCCTGTTCCTCTTGACTCAATGTATTCTTGTTTAGCCCATCTCTGAGTTATGTGCATGCAAAACGCAAGGGCTAAAAACTACTAGGAGAATGTAAGACTTCATACGTTTCTCACAGATCAACAGCCTAAGAACCTATAAATACTAATGACAAACACAATCTACTATTGATATTAACAGTAAAAAACATAGAAGTAATATTGTACAACACAACTTGAAGGTTAAAAACAGTTGTTCTACCAATGGTCAAGTAACCACAGAACAGTGCTACAACTTGTCAAATGTTATTTTCTAACCTAGCTGGTCTTTGTCCATGTTTTTTTTCCAAATATCAAGCCTCCCCAATTAGTTTCTGCACATTTATTCACCCATACGTGGTAATCTTAGAATTGTCCCAATACAGCACATGCTGGAAGCCATACTGAGGAACTGTCATACAAACAAGCCATGATGGCTGTTATGTCCTTGCTGGTATCTGGGCTATAAAGATTATTTGTATGTTCTAAGCCTATCCTAGGGCAGAAGCATAGGATATTCACATCAACTTGGGGACCTATAAAGCCTTCTCTTTGCAAATGCACTCTCCCTTTCACTTGCCAATGAAAGCTACCAACAGTTGGTGGCATGATGAGCTGACAGCTCCCATCCCCCTCCCCCGAGAAGCAAACTGTGGCACCACACCACTTTCAGATTGTGGCTAATTATATCATGCTGTGTGCCACCCTTACAATGTGAATAACTACCCCCTCCTGCCGTCTCTGTAAAGCGTCCGAGCTGCATCAAAGTTGGTCCACCTCCAATAAAGTCAGAACTTTATCCTTCTACAATACCAGATCCTGTTAAGTACTGTTTACCAAAGGAAATCATAGATATCACTGTAATACAAAACAGTGATTCAGTTTAACTTTTTTAAATCACCTTCATGGTTGTGAGACCATGAGGTTAGGTGTATTAGAAAGTGAGGGGGTAGATTTTAAAACTCCTCCCCATATAAGGGGTGCAGGAGAGCTGGCCTTCTGCAAAAAGGATGCTGAGGAGTTAGTAGATTTCACCAGCTCTGCTATTCTCATCCTATTTCTGAGAGGAAATTATATTTCTAAGTTATCTCACTTTTTTTTTGCTCAAAAACTAATAATTTAAGTTATCTTGTTCGATAACATCAAAACATTATCCAAATATTCCTTTATTTTCCTGTCAAACTCTTACCTGAAAAATTTCTACACTTACAAGATGAGTCATACAAATATAAGTTCTCAAGACTCATCTCTGAAGAAAGAGTTTCAATAGTCTTGACTAATATTCATGAACTTTCACTGAAAATGGCAATAAATTGGACAACTTTAAGGAGAGATGTACAAAACAAATGGAACAGATTCAGTAGTCTCTTAATGAACAGAAAGTACAGATATCTGAAATAGAAGAAGCATTAAATGATGTGGAAGGGAGAATAACTGAAGAAGAAAACAATACTGAATTCTTACTACAACAAAATATCTTATTTATTGAAAAAACAGACGACTTGCAGAACAGATTTTGGAGAAACAACATCCCCACTTTTTGGTTTGCCTGAGAAAATAGAAGGGAGTAGTATGACAAACTTTTTAACATCCTGCCTTCCTGAAATTCTTGATCTGCCAGAAACAATATCTTATGGCATTGAGTGAACACACAGATCTTTGTCTGTCACTCTTTCTAAAAAATAACAGAGCACCGAGATCTACTACTGTTAGACCTTTTTCTTCACAGGACAAAGAACTGATACTTAAGACAGCACTGGCAAAATCTCCCATCACACTAGTGGAAAAAATATTAAGATTTGACAATGACTATTCCTCTATAGTGATAACTAAAGGGAAATTATTTTTGCCTTTAAACAGCTCAAGAAAAAAAAAACAAATAAGCATTCACTTGATTTTCCTTGCTACACTTATAAACTATTTATTCCAGAAGAAACTAGAATATTTGAAGGCCTGGACACTGCATTGTGTTTTCTGAAAACAAAAAAATATATAATTAATCAAACATAAGC
This sequence comes from Protopterus annectens, assembly GCF_019279795.1. Classification (NCBI taxonomy): domain Eukaryota; kingdom Metazoa; phylum Chordata; order Ceratodontiformes; family Protopteridae; genus Protopterus; species Protopterus annectens. Next base: position 1,628,778,016 of record NC_056737.1, read on the forward strand.
CATGGAGTGGAATAACAATTCCCTGAAATGAAAAGCAGAAAGGAATGGATGGAAAAATAATGAGATGAAAAAGAAAATGAAGGAAAAGTGACCATTTAACCAATTTCAATATTATATTATTTGCCAATATGTTATATACCCAATTCTCCATAATAAGTGTTCTCTCTGTGTCCTTTTTTTTTTTTTTTTTTTACTTCAAAAGGGGGGGAAAGAAACCTGGATGCACACTTCATTAAAGTCATCCTTTTTTCATTATTTATTCACTTATATATCTTTATTCTTTATCTTAATATCTGATATTACTTTACGTTTTATTATAAATTAATCTGGTATATATACCTGTATTAGATTTGCATATTTAGACTCAATAACTATATTATTACTATTTTATTTATATATTCTACTCCTTGGTGCTGGTTTTGCAAACTGGTTTCTATGCTCTTTTTACTATAAAATCATAACCTTATATAAAAAGAAATGATGTACTTACTATAATGTTCCATCCGAGTTGTTGCTTTTCATTTGTCTTCAACCGGTGGGACACTGATCCGGGACGGATCTGACTTGGCTGCACTTCTCCAGCATCGGATTTGAGCTCCGAGCTCCTCCCCTACCAACAATGCCCATGTCTCCTTCCTCCCTTCAGATTAAGTTTGCTGCCCACCATTGCATCCCAACCTGACATAATGCCTTACCCCATGGCACAATAACCCAGTTAGTATCACAAGAAATTACCAGTTATGCCAAAGAAAAGGCCATGCCTTTTCCAGTCAGACCACCAAACAGCCCACATAAGGCAGGGGGAAGGAGGGAGGGACGGTTGAAAACAAATGTAAACAACAACTGAGATGGAACGCTATGGTAAGTACATAACCTCTTTATCTGAAGTTGTTGTTTTCATTTGCTCTTCAACCTGTGTGACAGAGTCACCAGCTACTAAAAACCCTGAGAGGCCCTCATGGAAAGATATTCCGTAACACAACAGAGCCAAAGGATGCCCTCCTTTTGAAGAGAAGATCCAACTTGTAATGGGAGATGAAAGTATGTGAAGATGCCCAGGTAAACAGACTCGGGCCAACTTACAAACTTATAAATACAAAAAACAGATTCAGGACAAAGAAAGCACTTAGACAGCAAACAAAAAGATTTAATAAATGTAAAGCGCTTTTCATTTGTGTAGAATACACAAACTTCTTCAGACAAATGATTACAATTAGTGTCAACCTTACATACTCAAACATATGTCAATTTAGTGAATCAATCAAGAAATAGGACACTAATTAACATTTAAAGAAATAATAACCACAAAAACATGCACAATACAAGCTATGATGCACATTATGCCCCCTACTAAAATGCTAATACAACAATAAAATAAGATTCTATGTCAATAAAAATTCAAAATTCAAAATAATGAAAAGTAAAAACTTAAAATTAAATAACTACTAACAAAGTCATCTTGCTAAGCTTTTAATCTTTAAAATACTACTGATAGAGCAGCTTTCATTTAATCCAGGCACATTGTACGCATTCAATCTAATTTGCCAAATAAGTTCTAGCTCTTCCAATTTTAAACCTACTGGGCCCCCTCTTGGGTTCTGAATGGTGTAGTCAATCACCATGAATTTAAAATTATGGTCTGGATGACAAGAGACATGTTAGGCCAAAGCATTTTCGGGTTTATTTTTACTAATGGCAGAGAGAGTAGGAGATCAGCCAAAAGTGACTTATAGGAAAGCTAAAAATCTTAAAGTATTTTTTGAACAACACAAGCAGCATCCAAGTAGATCTGTTGGCATGTATAAATGTCAATCTTGTAATTATTGTCAATATGTCATAGAATCCAACAGGTTTAAGGCAGATGGCCAACTTTACACCCTGAAGCACAGAGTCAACTGTAATCCTAAAATGATAATTTATATAGCCCAGTATCAGAGCTGTTTAGCATTTTACATGGGTAAGACGGAGCGACGTCTCCGTGATCGTATATATGAGCATATTTATGCTATTAGAAAAAATAAACCCGAAAATGCTTTGGCCTAACATGTCTCTTGTCATCCAGACTATAATTTTAAATTCATGGTGATTGACCACACCATTCAGAACCCAAGAGTGGGACCAGTAGGTTTAAAATTGGAAGAGCTGGAACTTATTTGGCAAATTAGATTGAATGCGTACAATGTGCCTGGATTAAATGAAAGCTGCTCTATCAGTAGTATTTTAAAGATTAAAAGCTTAGCAAGATGACTTTGTTAGTAGTTATTTAATTTTAAGTTTTTACTTTTCAATATTTTGAATTTTTAATTTTTATTGACATAGAATCTTATTTTGTTGTTGTATTAGTATTTTAGTAGGGGGCATAATGTGCATCATAGCTTGTATCGTGCATGTTCTTGTGGTTATTATTTCTTTAAATGTTAATTAGTGTCCTATTTTGTTGTTGTATTAGTATTTTAGTAGGGGGCATAATGTGCATCATAGCTTGTATCGTGCATGTTTTTGTGGTTATTATTTCTTTAAATGTTAATTAGTGTCCTATTTCTTGATTGATTCACTAAATTGACATCTGTTTGAGCATATAAGGTTGACACGAATTGTAATCATTTATATGAAGAAGTTTGTGTATTCTACACAAACGAAAAGCGCTTTACATTTATTAAATCTTTTTGTTTGCCGTCTAAGTGCCGCTTTCTTTGTCCTGAATCTGTTTTTTGTATTTAGAAGATGCCCAGGTAGCCGCAGAGCAAATGTCATCCAAAGAAACTCTGGACCAAAAGGCAGATGAAGTAGCCATAGACATGGCAGAATGTGCCTTAACTTGACCTGGCGGAGACAATATTTTGGTTGAATACACCAAGAGTATACACTGAAAAATCCAATCAGCAATGGTGACCTTCAATACAGGTTTCCCTAAAAAGGGCTTGGAGTAGGAAACAAAAAATTGATCAGACTTGCGAAAGGCCTTTGTTCTGTGCAACTACAAATGCAATTGTCTATGAACATCCAGCAGGTGCAATTTATACTCTCCCTTATTCTGAAATTTTGGAAAGAAGACAGGGAGATTGGTAACCTGATTAATGTTTAATTCTAAGGCCACTTTCATCAGAAAGGAAGGATTAGTGCGCAACAATACCCTGTCTTTATGGAAGATCATGTAAAGAGGCTTAATTGATAAGGCCTGAAGCTCTGACACTCTTAGCTAAAATAATGGCGATCAGGAAGGCTGTCTTCCAAGACAGGAACTGTAGATCCACTGAAACAGTGGGTTCAAAGGGTGAAGAAACCAAGGCTTGAAGGACCAAAGTAAGGTCCCAAGGAAGCATAGGGTCCTTGATTGGTGGCCTAAGCAGAAAGGTACCCTTCAGAAAAGCTTTACAGAGCTTAAGGCTAGACAGGATGAATTAGTTAGAAATAGCTGCCAGCTGAACTTTAACCGTAGAAAAGCTGGCACCCTATTGAAAAATAACTGCCAGAAACTCTAAGATAACAGGAACAGGTGCAGTGATGGGATCTAAATCACATTGAGATGCCCAATTCAAGAAATGTTCCAATTACTCGAATAAACCTTCCTAGTGGAAGATTTATGAGCCACTACCAAAATCTTCTTAACTGGAGAAGATAGCTCAGGAGTCCTAACTATCATGGGAGAACTAGAGTAGCCAAGCAGTGAGCTTCAGATTACCCAGATCTGGATGTGGAATCCCTGAGGGATGTGAAATCAGATCAGGAACTGTATCCACCGTCCAGGAAGGGCACACTACATGAGACCACAGAGAAGTGAACCATACCTGGCGAGGCCAGAAGGGGGCAATGAGGATGACTGTGCTTCCCAGCCGGTGTACTTTCTGAATGAGCTTTGGAATTAGGGGAAGTGGAGGATACGCATAGAGAAGATCGGAGGGCCAAGCATGAACCAGAGCACCTCTGAGGGACGCCCCCAGAGGGTGGTTCAGAGCGAAGAACTCGCAGCACTTCGCGTTGGAAGGAGAGGCGAAGAGATCTCAGCAAGACTGGCCCCACTTCAGAAAGATCTATTTTGCTAATGAAGGATTAAGAGACCACTCATTAGGCATCAGGTTAGACCTGCTGAGCCTGTCAGCTAGAATGCTGGACCTCCCCGGAATGTGTGTTGCCACCAAAAAACAGCCGGTGGAGATCACCCACTCCCACAATCTCATGGCTTCATGGCAAAAGGGATAAGACCTGGTTTCTCCATGTTTGTACCAGACTACCAACATATTGTCTGTCTGGATGGCAATCATCCCTAGAGGAAGATGGGCATGAAGAGCTCGTAACGCCAATAGCACCACCCTCATCTCCAGGACGCTGACATGCAACTGGGTCTTCAGGGAAGACCATGTGCCTTGAACTGATCTTTCCAAGCAACGCCTTCCCACTCAAGTAGGGAGGCATCTGTGGTCAGACGGGAGGGAAGAATAAACAGGTGACTGTGAAGAAGGTCTGGGGGACTGAATCCACCAGACAAGAGAATCCCTTGCAACCTCATAACAGATGAACAGGATGGGACAATGGTAGATCTAGAAATGACCAATGGACCGCCAGAGTCCATTGAAGCACCCTCATGTGTAACAGAGCTGTAGGTATGAGGGTGATCATGGCTGCCATGGACCCCAACACCCTTAAGACACATTCTGCTGGGGGAGATGGAACTTAAAGAATGTGCAAGACATGATGTTTGTGGGACTGAAGTCTGTCTGGTGTCAGGAAAACCTTGGTCTAAATGATATCTAACCGGGCTCCAATGAAATCCAGAACTTGTTGAGATTTATGGTGATGTCCAACTGGTGGGTGGGTCTGGATAAGGATATCCCTGGCTTGGCAGAGTCGATGCCCGGAGGGAGCAGAAAGGAACCAATCATCCAGGTAGGGGAAGATCTGGAAGCCCTGCAGCCGCAAGTGAGCCGCTACCACTGTCATCACTTTGGTGAACACCCTGGGGCTGTGGTGAGAAAGTGGAGGAACCTCCGAGAGCATCTGTCAATTTTGATATGAGAGTATGCGTCTTGAAGGTCTACTGAGCACATCCAGTCGTTCTCCTGCAGGAAGATCACGATGGATTGGAGTGTAACCATCCGGAATTTCGTTTTGGCAATGGACAAGTTCAGGATAGAGAGATCCAGAATTGGTTCCAAGTCGCGCATCTTCTTTGGCACTAAAAAAAAACCTGGGAAAAAATGCCTAATCCAGACTGGTCTGGGGGGGACGGGCTGGATGACTCATTTTTCGAGCAGCTTGGAAATTTCCAGTGCTGCATCCTCCCTTTGCGCGGGTGAGACACCTGGGAGGTGCTTGAGAGGGGGAGGTGTTTGAGAGAAGGGGATTGAATATCCTCTGTATATAGGTTCATAGGTTTATCATGAGGTGGGCAATGTGTAGAAGGTCTTTCTTCACTTTTTAGCAATGTGAGTGTCAAAGAAAGGCCGGGTCCTGCAAGTCAGTCCCTCATCTTTGTTTATGAGCCATCCATGATCTCTCCATAGCTTTGCAGACTAGACTTGTTATCCTGTGCTGTGCTTGGTAGATTAGATGCCTGCAGTGCTGGGTGGTTTAATTCATCTTTTAGCTGGTGTAGCACGCCCGGGGACACCCCGTCCCATTGATGCTGTGTTTTTTTAGCTTTAGAGAGCTACACGGATGGTGATAGATCCTTTAGGGGGGAGGGGGGAGGGGGTGAAGTTTGCACTGAACTGTCTGCCATGTTGGCATGTCTGTCTGGTTCAGTGATTTTGTTTCATTTTGGACTAATTATGAGCATATATCTGTGAGTTTCCACAGGTTCCTAACATAGCTGAAAAAAGGCCTTATGATTGTCCTTTGAATCCAATTTTTTACTAAATATCATGGTGTTTTTTTCTTTTTATATTGTTTGTTCTATCATGTAAGCTTTCTCCTCTTATTGACTAAAGTGGCTGGGGTCCACCACCAAGTCTTTGTTTTATTGTTTTTTGCCCACCAGGTCATTTTGGTTATTGCTGATCCACATAGCCATCATGGAGTAAGGGCTTAAGGGGCTTGCATTGGTGGTTTTTCATGACCGGAGTTGTGGTTTCCTCTGACTCAGGGGCCTTGAAGGATACCACACCAGTCTTTTGGAGTAGAAGTTTTATTTTCTTTTGTTCTTCATTATGGTCTTTGTTTGGGGTGGGGGCGGGATGTGGATTTCCAGTGAGATTAGTTTATGATCAGATCTCACCAATGAGGGATATACTTCGTGTTTTTTGTGTTTGTGTTTGACAATGAGATCCAGATCTCTTTCTCCTCATTAGGAACAACAGTGACTAGCTGTTCCATGGCATTAATTATGAACTCCAGGAACGTTGGTCTAAGTTAGGGCTTGATGATGTTGTGTCCAGTCTATATTCGGGTAGTTGAAGTCACCCAATATGATGGTGTTTGGAGATACATTTATACCCAGTGTGTCTTCAGGAAGGCTGTGGCATTTTTTTAGACTCTGGCATTGAGCAGCATTACCCTCCCTTTTCTTCCCATTTTTGTTTTCTAGGGTGGTATTGTCATCCATGTGTCAAGGCAGACAGACATGGATCCTGAATGACACCAGACAGACAGCCAATTGTTAAGCTGATCATCTTTGTCTCTTATTGTGGCATCATTCTTGGTGAAGGAAGGATACTGCTAAGGGTTAGGGGTCATACCCCCTGCCTGGGCTCAATAATCAGAGAGCTCTATGTCTCTTTCATGCAGTCAGGAGGAGTGCGTCTCAGGTCGTTCACACCAGCATGGACAATGACTGTGTCGTGTTGTGTGTTATGTATGATTTCTAGCGCCCGATAGGCACATATGATTCACAACACCCAGTAATCTTCTGTTATAGACTCCCAGGCTGTTAGGTGAAGTGAGAGTCAACCCCTGACTGCCTTCAGAGATGAGCACCCGGGCAACCCTTCACAGCTGTGCACAGAGTCTATCTGGGAAGGAATCCCAAGACCTGTGGTTCCATGGTCCCCCACTGCTGCAAGGGTGGCGTCTGTCAAATCCTCCTCTGCCTCTGGGGGAAGATGAGTCCTGGTTATTCTGGGAATAACCCTACGACTTTCGGAACCACATCTTCTTCGCCCCTTGTTGATTTCTGGAAAAGGTTTGTTGGTAGTTGAGAAGTGGATTCTGACGGCAGACAAGGGCTTCCTGTCCTTCTTGCTCTGCACCAAAGTGTCATGTACAGTCTTTCCAAAAGGAGTGGAACCATCATACTGGCCTTTCATAAAAGACACCTTGAAGGGCTCCGAAAAATTACAAAGTTGGAGCCAGAGATGACCCCTAATGGCAATGCCAGCTCCAGCCACTCTAGCAGCGCCTTCAATCGCAAGAGATAGGAGCCGCATGGAGGTACTGTAGATGGAGGTGAGGGTGGCCATCCAGGAGGAATAAATCTTCCTCTGCCGACATGGATCCTGGAGCAGAACCAGCGACCTCCTTAACCAGGTCACCCTGGAGCCTTATGGAATGTGCCATATAGTTCAGCAGACATACAGAGAATGTTGCTGAAGCATAAACTCGCTTCCCAAAATGGTTCATGGTCCTAGACTCTCCATCCGGAGGATGGACCATGGAGCTCTCCTGTGCTAGCTCCTTCTTAGTGGCTGCTGCCACCATAGAATCAACAAGGGATCCCTTAGACCAATGAGGTTTATCAGAAGGGGCACTGAGAATGTTGTCAGGGTGTTTGGGGATGGGATCCAATGTGTCGGGCTCCTTCCATGCCCAAGATGTAATAAGATCCACCATGGGATCCATGGGAGGGGACACCCCAAATGTAGCGGGTCCTGCGCCAAATGCCTCCAGGAACACTGAATTGTCAGAGCTGGGTTTGGGACAGACCACCCTGCACGTGGGGGGAATCGTCCCCTTCCTCCAAGTCAGTGTTTTCTGTAAGAGAATCCTGAGGGGAGTCTAAGTGTCTCCTTTTACATGTGTGTTTTCGAGGAACCTCCTCAAGGGTGGTCTCAGGGGAGGACTCGAAAACATCCAGCTGTTCCCATGGAGAAACTCTGTGGGGTGAAAGGCGGCAGGCTGTCCCTGAGGGGGCAGGATGGCGGAATCCTGACCAGAGACAGAGGGGCCAGGACGGATTCTGAACGCGAGCTCATCAAGGGTCTCAATGGGATTGAGAGAACCCTCTCCACCACGTCAAAGGTAGAAGGACAACAGACCCCCTGAAGCTGGGGCTATGATCAGGTCCGTAATCCTCTGGATCAACAGGAGAGTTGGAGCCGAACATCCATATGGCCAGACACTGATTGGAAGGCTTGGCTTCAAAAATCTCAGAGCCAAAACCACCCTCCTCAGATCAAGTGGCGCGGCTACGTCTCCGAGCTAGTCGGAACCAACCCGCTCAAGGCAATAGTCAGCATGGAGGTACTAGGTACCATCTGTGCCGACCCCTTGATGCCGGAGGTTGAATCGGAGAAGGAGTTATCGGGATGAAGGCGGACTGCATGCCCCAGCCCCAGAGGAGGAAGGGTCAAGCAAGACTCCCATCTGTATCTGCGTGCGGATGAACTTCCACATCATCCTGTCCACCTCAGCTTTGGAGAGGCTGCAGGTGGACCTAGCAAGAGAGGCCACAGAGACTGGCCTAGACAGACGGTGTGGTAAAGCCAACAGTCTTTGAGACACCTCTGGCTCTGAGGAGAAGCAAGGGGAATGGAGCCAGGGGGAACTCAAGCCAAGACCCGATTTTCTTCATCCCCAGTCCTCTTGTTGGGATGTTGAGTCCCAGAGGCGGGGCAGGGGGAGTAATAGAAGCGGCAGAAGAGGAAGTTTGGGCCTCCGGAGTAGAAAGTGGAAGAAGGCCCTTAAGTATAAGTTTATTCCTCCTGTTGATCAATGCATGGGGATTGCAGCCCACGCAGCTCAAGCAGGAGGAACTGAGGTGCTGGACCCCTAAGCACACAATGCACAGAGTGTGGCCATCTGCAGGGAAAAGTTTATAGCCACACTCTGTGCACTTCCTAAATCTCAGTTTGGGTGTCTCTGCCATAGCGGAAAGAGAGAGAGAGACCCACCAGCACACACACATACAGACACACACACACACACACACACACACACACACACACACACACACACACACACACACACACACACACACACACACACACACACACACACACATGCCATAAGGAAAGACAGAGGGAAACGGGAATAAGAAGTTTTTTTTTTTTTTTTTGCGGTACAGACCAACGCCTGAGCATGAGAAGTGAAGGGGGAGAGAAAGGTGAAAAATAATTTTAAAAAATCTAACTCACTTACCCAAAAAAATGCCTGGAGCAGTGGACCACAATGCTTGCTATTAGCGCGGCAAATGAGATCTGAAGGGAGTAAGGAGACAAGAGCATTATGGGTAGGGGAGGAGCCTGGGGCTCAGATCCGATGCTGGAGAAATGCGGCCGAGTCCAGCCTGTCCCAGGTCCATGTCCCACAGGTTCAAGAGCAAATGAAAACAACTTCAGATCTTGAAGTTTTACAATCCAGCTTTGGAGTGACATTTCTGATGTATATAATTCTAGCTAGGCAGTACTAGTATTTTTTCAGATGTTCTTTCGGTGGTTTGCATATGGGTAACCATCATTGAGATGTGCCTTTAAATGTATGCATTTTCCCTTGGGAGATGCAATGATTAATCCCAGAGTTGCTTTGTTTAGTTTGATAGTTTATTGGTGGCAGTGTGAAGCTGAAATAGACTGGGGGTTGGTGGTGGGTTGTGTGGGTCATGTCAAGTCCTGTTTCACTAGTACATATGCTGCTTTGTATTCCCTTGGTGATTGCATAAATTGCTGTATCTGTAGTGTGGTCTACCTGACAAGACCAAAAGCTCAAAAGGCCAACAACGAGATCATCGACACCACAAGAACGAAAGTGCAAAAACACAAAAGTTGACATGCCCAACAAAGCATAATCCTGACAGTTAACAAAACAAAAACAATTCCCTGTTTCGAAAAATGCACACGCAACACAAGCACACCAAAAACCTCATAAACCTACAATAAACCTTACATACACAACTATCTATGCACTAACCTTAACCCAAACCCTAACCATAAGGTCCATCACAACTATCTATGCACTAACCTTAACCCAAACCCTAACCCTAAGGTCCGTCACTATCACACACTTACCTTACCCGCACCCTAACCCTAAAGTCCGTCACTATCACACACTTACCTTACCCGCACCCTAACCCTAAAGTCCGTCACTATCGCACACTTACCTTACCCACACCCTAACCCTAAAGTCCGTCACTATCGCACACTTACCTTACCTGCACCCTAACCCTAAAGTCCGTCACTATCGCACATTTACACAGTCGCGCTCAAATGCAAGTACACGTTTCGCATGTCGGTGTTGGGATTTCCACTTGTCAGGTATTTGCTTTGTTGGTCTTCTGGTGTCAGTTATCTCGTTGTCATTATTTTGGCTTGTCGGTCTTCTCAGGTAGACCCCTGTAGTGCCATATATTGCATGTCTGATGTCTGCAGCATAGGCTGCCTTTTTTTTTTTATCTTTCTTTGTGGTGGATATGGCTGGTTGCTTTGTGATGGCATTGGTTGGGTGGTGGTGGGGTTTGTGGATGTGCTGTTGTGGTTATCTTTGTTGGAGATGAGCACTGGTTTTGTGTTGTTTATTGGATAAATTAGCCTAGTACACACTCTGAAAGCTTGGCAATTTGTGTTTTTGGCAGCTTTAAATGCATTAGGCTCTAGCGTTTAATGCTGATCATAGAAGCTTTTTTATCATCTCACATTCAAGTTATACTAAAACTCCCGCCGTGATCCTGAGCGATCCGACATCACGTCTTGGTTCTTAACGTCTGTGTCAACCAACAGATAAAGTCACAGATGTTGAGCTGTCTTGGTACTTAAAGTATATTTCTGACTAGCTCCTTCTGAGTTTTGTACACCTAATGCACTTTTTTTTAAATAAGAGTACTTAAATCTTTAGTTCGAATTCACTGTACTGTTTTGTGAAAGGGCAGGGATTGGGCAGAGCTTTAGAGTGCAACACTGATGTACTGTAATTTACTCTAAATACATTTTAAAAGGTTAAGCCTATTTCACAGAAAATCTTGCATAAATTGTATGCACTTTTACTGACAGTACATGAAAAAGCTAATTCAGTCTAGAAAAATAAAAATAAAGAGCTAATGTTTAAATTATAATTTAAAAAAAAGAGTAAATGGTTATAAAGCAATTGCCTTATCAAACAGAGGGTTTCTATCATAAATAACAAGCATTGGTATGATGAACCATAACAATGTTAGATATATATCTATCTTGTTTTTCTAGATGCTGTTTGCTGCTTCTACATCTACTGAAACTTAAAAAACTAAATTTAAAAAGTACTAATTATATAATACAATTTATCATATATTCATTACAATTTTTAAAGAAAATGGAGAGAGGGAAAAAGAAAAGAAAAGTTGAGCAAATATGATTAAGTTACATTTTAATGCATTTTTGTCTTTCCTTTGTTTGTTTTGTAATACACTTATAGCTATATCACTGTAATTTTATTTTTGTGATACATAAATCAGGAAGACATACAATTATACATGGTATTTAAACATTTTGTGGTTACATAACATATTACATACCAACAACAGTGGTCTGTCTAGTTATGCTGTACTTTATGTATATACTTTTATTGTTTTGTGAAGTTATAAAACTGATGGCACTGGCTGTTAACACTTTTATTCATTATTTTCAGAATTTACTCCATCTTTGTAGTTTACATCATTTTACTGAATAGTAGTAGTCAGTCTGAAAAGTCTTGCCATTGTACAATATGGTTTTGCTGAGCTATTTTTTTAGGAGTTGAACCATAATCCATGGAGAGATTTAATGAACTTGAATCTTAAATACTGTTTAGTTTAATAGTGTTAATATAAGGATTCAAACTGCAATCATAGATTATTTGTATTTGGTTGCAGCCCCATCTGTGTTTTTATTTAATGTTTGTGTCTTTTGGCTTTTCCCGGTTAGGGGTCGCCACAGCGGAACTCCGGTCCGCTAATGATTGGCAGTTGATTTTTATGTACCGGTTTGCCTGGCCTGATGCACAACCTTCAACGAAGGTACGCCCATTCACGCATGTCTCCACACAGACGACGCTCTAGCTGAGAATCAAACCGGACAGCATCTTACTGTGAGGCGACAACGCTACCGCAGCCTCACCACCGTGGGTATTTGTGTTTTTATTTAATGCACTGTTTATTTTACATCAAGGTTGGATATAAGTAATTCTTATTTAACTGTGAGACACTATTCTTTCATTATATACACTTATAAATATTAGATACACATTTAGTAGTGATGTTATAGGACATTTAATTTTTAAATACTACTGCCACGTAAAGGGATAATACTTCTCACCTCTACTGCTGTGTCTATGGTTTTCTAATCCCTTAAAGACATTCTGTGAGAGGCAAATATACAGAACATATAAAACACTAGCAGTAGTATTAAATACTAATAACATGATTTATCTTACTTAAAGTATCATGCAAAAATAAACATATACATAAACACATCTTTCCATTTCTGATATGAGTCTAATTTAAATAGTTGTTATATAATATGGCAATTGCAATGCTTGTTTAAACAGCAAAATCTATTAGAATAAATATTATGTCATATAAGAAAAATATCCATTAATTTTTTTTTTACATTAACGTGTTATAGTTCTAGATTGGCAGAATGGTACTCTTGCTTCTACTGTTAGGTAGGATGATATGGACAGGTTCGTTATTCAAGTCAGGAGTGCTACACTCCATGTGAGGAGTGAAAGTTGAAATAACTACATGTTTATTTTTTTATGTAATATTTTTTCCCTTTTTTGGTGTCAACAATTATATGCACTTTACTCAACTGTACTAACATCAAGTCCACTAGGTTTGCAGTTGTTAACATGCAGTATTTAAGTGGTTTATTCATACTGCCATATTTTAAAGTTTTAAACTTCTCACTTATAATCCTCCTTGGATTTTTGGATGACATATTTAAAGTGCATTTCTATTAACATTAATGGGTTAAATAATGGTTGCAAAAGGGGTAGTTTAAATAAATATGTAAAATTATTTTCTTCTCAAATCATATTCATCCAATAAACCCATTTGTTATCAAATGATATAGACAGACTTAATAATAAACGTTATACTGTATTAGCTAGTTCCCAATGCAATCAGAAAAGGAGAGGAGTACCTATTTTGTGGAAAAACTCTATATTTACACCAAATATACTAAATACATATAGAGATGTCAAAGGGATGTTTTTAAACTGGAAATTAATGGGAACCTAAACACTTTCATTAACGTTTACTGGATACCTGGTGTAGGAGTTAAAACAGTTAAACACCAATTGGATCAGATTATTCAACTTTCAAAGGGTAGTTTAATTTTGGCAGGAGATTTTAACTGTATACTCAATGAGAAGGATTCTAATGCTACTGGGAAGCTTAGAATATCAGCCTCAGCAAAAGCATTAATACATTTCATTAATTTATTTAATATTAGAGATGTTAATGAATTCTCAGTCCCCAGTTCACTTTTTAACACACTTCTCACACAGATACAGAACACAATCAAGAACTGATAGAGTTTATGTTTTCAGTGATTTAACTGTGAGTCTTGGTAAGGTTACGGTAGTCTCATGTCCATTTTCTGACCATAGCACCATAATATCTGAGCTTATTTTGAAACATAATATCCACACTATCAAGCATACATAACCAACTTAAAGATTTCAAAGAATTCTATAATAAGGAGGTTCAAACTTGCATTGAATTCAATAACACTGAAGATATATTTGAGATTTATATATGGGATGCTCTAAAATCTTATTTAAATGGTAAAATTATGAAATGGTACACTTTAAAGAAAAGGCAATGAGATAAGGATTTACTTCAACTACAGGGAAAAGTGACAAACTAGAAAGTCAAAAAGACAATAATATTTTGATGAAAAAAAAAAACAAATTACGCAGCATAAATTTAGAAATTTTAAATTATAAAACTAAAATAAATCTAGGAAAGATCAAATTAACCAACTTCTCTATAAATCCAAAACCCATGCGTAAAATAGCTTCTAGAACAAAACTGATTATTAAAACTCATATCAAGGAGTTATACTCAGCTGATTCTAAGGGAATTTATAACCCATTTCAGTAAAATCAATTTAATCCAGTAATGGTTTCACAAGACAAAATCAAAACATTTATTAGGAAGTGCATAACTGACAGACCTATACTGATGTCAGAACTTACAAATCAAATTAATAAGCTAAACCTAATAAAGCCCCAGGCAATGATGACATTAATATGAGAACTTTATAAACTTACACCTAAAGATGCTTTAAATATTTTACTTCATGTTTTTCAATTTATCAAAGATTTAACAATGGTTCTGCCGTCATGGAAATATATGCTTGTATCTCTGATTTTGAAAACAGACAAAGACCCAACTGAGTGTTTTTATAGGACAATTTCATTATTAAACATTGATTACAAAATATTCATGGCTATACTTCCTACAAGAATTCAAACATTTATTCAATATTTAATGAGCAATGATCAAACTAGATTTATAAAAAAATAGGAATACTTATGATAATATTAAAAGAATATTAACTATAATTGATTATACAAATAACATAAAAGATAATTTAACTTTATGTTTAGACATCAACAGCACTTTTGACTCAGTCAATTGGAAATATCTTTTATTGGATTTGGAGGAATGTAATTTCTCAAATATTTTTTCTGCAACTTATATACTCCTTTACGATAATTCCTTAGCTTATATAAAAATAGGTTATGTCTTGGAATCAATCCTAATTACTAAAGGAACTAAACAAAGTTGTCCATTGTCACCTTTGTTTTTTACTTTAATTATGGAACCATTTGCAAATTACATCAGGTCAAAACCAGATATTAAAGGAATACAAATAAATTATAATCTAAATTTGAAAATACTTTTTATTTGCTGACAATATACCTTTCACCTTAAAAGATAATAAAAAATCTCTTCATGTTCTCTTTAAGGCTATTGAAACTTTTCAATCCACGTCTGAACCTACATTTAATGAAAACAAAACATTTAGGTATAAATTCCAATATACATGATATGGAGGAAAGATTTTCTAAATATATTTCAAAAGAAAAAAAGTAAATATTTATGGATATTCTAACAGAAAGCATTAAAATATAAAAATATGGGAGGGTGGCCTAATGGTTAAGGTGTTTGCCTTACAAACACAAGGTGCAGGGTTTGAGTCTCACAAGGGATAATTGGCTAAGCTTAAAATGGCTCGCAAGGGCAGTTAGCTTTGTACGAATCTATGAACCTATAGTAATAGCTTGGATAGTATAAAAAATCTTATTAATAAATGGAATAAATTCCTATTCTCAACAAAAAAAGAGACTTTCTTTAATAAAAATGATTCTATTTCTAAACATAATATATATAATACAATTACTATTTGTTCCTCTCCTCAGACCATATTTAATTCCTTAATTCTTAGTTTTCTTTGGTATCCCAACAAACAGAGATTGGCTCTTAATCATCATTTAAGTAATTGGTCTTCTGGGGGATTAGATTACCTGATTTAGAATTATACAGGTTCAAGCCAAGGTTCAAAGGACAAAACCACCATCGTAACAGATACAAGCATGCAAAATCTGAAGGTAATGCTACTCAATGCTAGACGTCTAAACCTCAAAATGCACTCTCTCTTGGCACTCCTAAAAATGGAGAACATTGATATCTGTGCAGTAACTGAGACCTGGTTCAAGGCTACAGAGAGCACCCCCTGCAATACCAGGCTATAACTCTTACCACACTTTTTGTCCACCTAACCAAGACCGAAACACTAAAGGTGGAGGAGTGTCCATATTCAACAAGGATATTCACACCTCCAGGCTAGTTGTCCAACACAATGCATATGAAATTCTCCAGGTGCAATTAACACTAGGTAAGACTGCAATCCAAACTGCAGCTTGCTACAGATCCCCCACCATGTCCCAAGATTCTCACTACACCTTTCTAAACATACTGGAAAATATTAAGATATAACCAAACACTCTAATACTGGGTGATTTCAACTACCCTGCCATTAACTGGGAAAACTACTGGGGTGCCAACACCGTTTCCCAACGGTTCTTGGAATTCCTAAATTCCAATGCCCTGGATCAACTAATTCATTGTCCAACCAGGGGCTACAATATCCTACACCTGGTCATTACCAACATGGGAGATAGATGCTCCACACCAGTGGTCACCCCCTCATTGTTCAGGTCTGACCATAAGCTAATCACCCTTGACATCCACATCCCACCCCCAGTAAGGAAAATCCCACCCCCACCCCCAGTAAGGAAACCTCAGTAAAAGTCAGAAGTGACAAACTTCATGATGCCCATACAGACGGGAGCTGAAAGTTCGACTGCTGAATCTTACACTAAGGCACTGTAAGAGCACATCCACTCGTGCACGAATCGTGCCATCCCAAATAGAACCAAGACGCTCTCCTCCAAAAAAAGGAAGCCAATCTGGTGGTCCACTGCCATAAACAAACTATACAACAGAAGGAAGAAACTGTTGCAAAAAAGAGGAAAATTCCAGGATGCAAAAAACTCCCTTACCAGCCTCAGTAAGAAGCTGAGATCCCTCATAAAATCCTTCAAAGCTAGTTACAAAAATAAAATTGCTAAAGATTACAAAGAAAACCACAAGGCATTCTACAGTTATGTCAAGAACCTAAATGGCAATGCTCAGATCTGCTCAGAGCTACAACAGAATGGCATTAAATATACTGATTCCAAGGATACTGCCAATATCCTGCCAGATTGATTTAATGCCAACTTCACTCCCTCTCTCCCTCTAAAGGGCCCATCTCAATACCAAAAGATGCCAAATTCCGGTAATCACGTCCACACAGGTAGAAGCCACACTCTCCAAAACTAAGAATACAGCATCCATCGGACCAGATGACATCCTGGGCTGTGTACTACATGAACTACAAAATGAACTGGCACCTCACATAAGTGTCATGTTTAATCATAGCTTCACCTCAGGCTTCGTGCCCACTGAGTGGCGCACAGCTACAGTTATCCCACTCCACAAGGGGGGATCCACCTTGGATCCTGGGAACTACTGCCGCATCAGTCTGACGAGCATGACCTGCAAGGGCATGGAATGCATTATCACGGAACTTATAAACAAAGACATTGGCAACCTTCAAACAGTGGACCCCACCCAGTTTGGGTTCGTGAAGGGCCGAGCTTGTCTCCTGAACCCGACTGACTTCTTTGAATCAGTCTCCAGAGCTGTAAATGAGGGTAAGGAGGTCCACACAGCCTATCTGGACCTCACCAAGGCCTTCGACACCATCCCCCACTCTGGAATCATAGTTAAACTTACTAAGCTGGGCATAAATCCCTACGTCACTTGATGGGTTGCCAACTGGCTTACTGACAGAACCCAGACTGTAAAAGTAGCTGACTCCAAATCCAGCTCCAGACAGGTGACAAGTGGAGTACCTCAGGGTTCAGTCCTGGGATCACTCCTGTTTGGCATCTACTTCTCTGAAGTACAAGCCAACACTAAGGGACTCTGGCTAACAAAGTTTGCAGATGACTGCAAACTGGGAGCCATTATTGAATCCCCAAATGATGTGGATATTCTACAAAAGGGCCTTACAGAAACAGATGCTTGGTGCCAGAGCCATGGGCTCAAGCTTAATGCCAAGAAATGTATAGTTATCCCCTTTGGGAAAAAATATGTACCCATGAATTACCACATAGGTGGCAGTAAACTAAACACTGAAAGTGTGATGAGAGACTTAGGGACACAGTTGGACAGTGGTCTCACTTTCAATAACCACATCGCCACAACAGTCAGGAAATCCTTCTATGTGGCACACCTCATCACTAAGGACTTTTCATCCAGAAAAAAGGAGGTCATTGTCCCACTGTACTCATCCCTCATTAGATCCATTATAGAGTACAATGCCCCATTTGGTATGTACCTCACACGACATCTGCAACAGCTGGAAAGGCTGCAGAAATACCTCACTAAAAGAATCACAGGCCTAAAGAAGATGCTCGATGCTGACCATCTAAAAAAAACTCACGCTATAATCTGTGGCATATCGTCTACTCAGAGGTGATCTCTGCTTAACATACAAGGCCATGTCAAACCATGAGCTATTGGACATGCTCCACTTAAAGAAATCCCAATCCCTCAGAGCCACATGCTCCAGGGATCTAAACCTTGTCATCACAATGAACAAAACATGCTGGAGGGGATAGGTTCCTGACCCAGAGACTCCACATACTCTGGAATAGACTTCCCATACATGTCAAGCAGAGCACCTCCTTGGCCCTCTTCAAAAAGAACCTTGACGATTGGATGGGAGATAGGAAATTTACCCTAGGGATGATGTCAGTCGCCCTGCTAGACAGGGGTCCAGGGAAGTAAATATTGTGGGAAGAAATATCCAGGGAATTGTTATGGCTAGGCTTGTATAGGCCCCAGGGCCAATAGCCTAGTACCAACCTATGAACAAAAATGTGTTGTTTTAGAACCAGAACCATTGAAACATGAAAATGCAGGCATAATGCAAGAAGTTCTGCAGCGTCCCTAAATTCCTTACCTTTAACTATAAAGAGAATTGTTCTTTGGACAAATAATAATTACAGTGCTAAATGAAAGACATACAAGAGAGCATTTGTTTAAAATCTAATCAAATATATGCATGTCACAATATGATAACTAATAATAATTTTCTTTGGTTATTAAAAGATTATATTTTGGAAAATCGAAACCAATTAATTAACTCATTTTATATCTCAATGACATTGATTTACTTTAGAAATTTGGTTTACAAGAATATAGAATATAAAGCATGGTTATTTTTAATATTTCCTATAGCATACACACAAAGCAATACATGTACATTTAATGTAACTACAATTACTACATTTAAAGATAAAAAAATAACATATTGGTGTTAGTTGATGAAAAAAAAAAATTACATTCTCTAGATTTTACATTAAAAAAGTTAATTTAAATAATAAAATGTGGTTGGATCTTCAAAACTGTAGATAATAGAGAAGAAAGTAAATCTCATGCAAGCATGAATAAAAAAAAGTTGTTCCTAAATTCACTGACCTTCTAACCATTTTGATGCATCAAAATATTTCAGAAAAAGGGCTTCTGTCTAAAATTTATAAGATGATTAAAAATAATACAGAATATTACAAAGAAAATTACTGAGATTTTAAATTAATAAATAATTACTATCCAAGTGAAGATGAAAAATAAATTATGCTATCATAACGACAATTAATCCCAAACCAGGGCACTGAAATTGAAGTAGAAAAAATACGACAACTGCTCCAAGCAACAGGCAACCACACCAAGCCTTAAAAGAATGCTGTTTAATAATCACCGACTTCCTGTTTAAATAACGCCTCATCACTGACCAATCTAGAGATCCGCACCATTTGCCCCTTAGCAACACCTTTCCTTTGATGGTAAAGGTGACAACTCTTGAAATGTAATAGCGAATTTGAATAGCTTTCTTTCCTATATACGGTGCTAGATAAACCTTCCTTACTCTTGAATATTGTAATATCTAAAAATCACGGAGGTAGAATATGATTACCTTTTGGTCAAGAACCCTATTCTGCCTTGTATTTTTGGTATCCTAAAGGTACACAAGGGTACCACCAATTTACAATTTAGACCTATAGTGGCTGCTAAAGGTTCTAAAACTGAACCCCTTGCTTCCTTTGTTGATGCCATGTGTAAGAGAGTGCTTATTGGGGTCCCTCATGTGTTGAGGGACTTATGGCATTGCCTTGAAAGATTGAGAGAGGTTAAGGTGAATAATTGTTTATATGGTTTTTTAACCACTGATGTGGTAAACTTGTTTTCTACTATTCCCCACCTAGAAGGGTTAGAGATGTTCCATGACAGTTTGAATATGTGTAACATCATTGACAAGAGTAGACTTAACTTACTCTGTGAATTGATGGAAATTGTTCTTTTTAACAATTTCATCAAGTTTGAGGGTGAGATGTTCCAACAATGCTCTGGTGTGGCAATGGGGGCCAGGTGTGCCCCTTCATTTGCGAACCTAGTCCTGTTAACATGGGAAAGAACCTTTGTTTTTCCATCTAGATTTATGGAGAACATAATTCTGTACAATAGGTTCTTAGATGATTTGCTTATTCTATGGAAAGGTGATGAGGCCGGGGCTTTAGATTTTGTTGAATATCTAAACAGCACTACTAGCTTCTTGAAATTTACGCATGTATGGAACAACGATAATATCAATTTTTTAGATATTACAATATTCAAGAGTAAGGAAGGTTTATCTAGCACCTTATATAGGAAAGAAAGCTATTCAAATTCGCTATTACATTTCAAGAGTTGTCACCCTTATCATCAAAGGAAAGGTGTTGCTGAGGGGCAAATGGTGCGGATCTCTAGATTGGTCAGTGATGAGGCGTTATTTAAACAGGAAGTCGGTGATTATTAAACGGCATTCTTTTAAGGCTTGGTGTGGTTGCCTGTTGCTTGGAGCAGTTGTCGTATTTTTTCTACTTCAATTATACTATCATCCTCTAAATAAACCACTTCATCTTTAAAATAGAAATTATTTTCTTGGAAATTTATGAAGAAGCATTCATCACTCAACATAAAATTGAATTAATATACAAGAAAAATGCTTGATGCTGGAGATGTAAGTCGAACATTAAGCAGATTGACAACATATGACTTATGGATATAATGTAACTAAACCATTTTGGAGTGATATCAACTTTTTTTTTTTACAGGCTCTATTTAGTGATAAATTTACTTTAAGTAAATCATTAATCTTACTTAATACCCCAATTTCTTCATGTGTTAAAAAATAAACCACTGACTTCTTTGGAGTATTTTATTAATTGCAAGGAAAATAATCAAAAAAAGAAATCCCCTGCACGGAAGTAGTTGCACGGCCAAAATGTAACAGCAATTAACAAAAACAAGCCAGCAACTGTGCGCTGTGTATATATTAATTTATTTCTACATGTTTTTGCTTGTGTTTTATGTAGAAATAAATTCATATATACACAGCGCACAGTTGCTGGCTTGTTTTTGTTAATTAAAGGAAAATAATCACCAAGAATTGGAAAAGTGAACAGACTCCATCGCTGAAAGAATTTACCATTGCAACCAAAGTCTGTCATGTAGAATTACTTATGATCAAGGAAAGAACTAGAACTAACACTTCCTATAACTCATGGGTGAAACTCAAACTGTTCAACAGTCATTAATTGTTTAGAAACAAAAGATTACTTCATAAACAAATGTAACTTATTTTTTCATGTACAGTAGGCACCTTTGTAAATAGTTGCTTTTGTTACTTTTGCACTCTCTGTTTTTTCTTATTTAATTATTTCATTTATATATATATATATATATATATATATATATATATATATATATATATATACATATATATATATTGTAATGTTATATTTTGTTATCTTCTTGTAAAATCTTAAAAAAAACATTTAGGAAAATATGACCACATGTAACTTTGCCCAGATGTTACTCAACCTTTCACTCAGAAAGAATGGGTCCAACAGAATTGACTGTATTTAATGTATAGCTCTTTTCCTATTTTTTTTAATAGGCTTACATAGAAAAATCACATCAGTCTAAGATACAATGTCACAAAACAGAGCCAACTCTAAACAGAATAAATGACCTCCTTTTTTTTTTTGTGTTTGCTAGCACAGTCTCTACTGGAACAGCTTACCACAAATGACCACAGAAACATTTAATTGACATGAATGCATACAGGCAAATACAAAGTCCTCAGAGATAGGTGTACCATTAAAAAAAAACTGAAGAGAGACAGTACTGTGCTTTGCTACAAGCAGCTCAGGTACCCTTAACCCCCTCTACTGATGTAATACTGACAAAAACAGTACATTTAAGAAAAAAAGAAGTTATGTCTTACCATAACGTTCCATCTGAGTTGTTGATCTTCTTCCAGTCATCACTGATGGGTTCAGTTCTGAGCCCTCGGAACAGAGTCAGCCTTATACCAAGCTTGCGTGCACCAAAAACTGAGCTAAGCTGATACCCACAATGCCCTTTACTCAGTTACCTCAGATCGAGTTTGCATGCAACATATAGAAGAAGAAATATGTCAGAGGCCATCTCCGTGCAGAAACCCTAATATATCACAAAGACCCAGAAGATCCGCCAGGAACGTTAGGAGGGGGTCGGTGGGAGGGTGGGATGACTGGAAGAAGATCAACAACTTAGATGGAACATTATGGTAAGACATAACTTCTTTATCTGAAGTTGTTAATCTTCTTCCTATTCATCACTGATGGGACAGAATCCCAAGCTACTTGGAAAACCTGGGTGGCCCTTATGGAAGAACATTCCTGAGAGCCATTGAACCAAAGGCCACTCTTCCCCTGGAGATCAGATCCAATTTGTAATGCTTGATAAAAGCGTGGGGCTTAGCCCAAATGGCAGCTGCACAAATGTCATCCATGGAGGCCCTAGAGTGTAAGGCAACAGATGCTGCAATAGCCCTAGATGAGTGAGGTTTGATTTGGCCAGGCTTCGATCCCTCCGTAAGTGAATATGTGAAGGCAATGCAGTCTCTAAGCCATTTAGACAAAGTAACGTCCGATAATGCGCCTCCCATTCCAGGACCCGCAAAGGAGATGAAAAGCTGGTCCGACTTGCGAAAGGATTTAGTTCTGTCCAGATAGAAACATAATTGTCTACAAACATCCAAGGAATATAGACAGTATTCTCTCTTGTTAGAGTAATTTGGGAAGAACACAGGGAGCTCAATGGACTGTTTAATCGAAAAATCAGAAACCACTTTGGGGAGAGAGGATGGGTTAGTACGAAGTGATACTCTGTCCTTACGAAAGATCAGATAAGGGCTCTTGATACATAATGCTTGTAATTCAGAAATTCTTCTAGCTGAAGTTATAGCCACCAGAAATAAGGATTTCCATGACAGGAATTTTAGATCATATGTCGCAGCCGGCTCAAAAGAGGGCAGAAAAAGAGACTGCAGAACCCAGGACAGATTCCATGCCTCCACCGGCTGTCTGATGGGAGGCCTGCGGTGGAAAATACCCTTGAGGAAGGTCTTGCAAAGGTGAGAGGAAATAAGTGACACTCCATCTGACCCATTACGGAAGTTGGAAATGGCTGCTAGATGGACTCAAATGTTGGAAGCTGAGGCCCCACTGTCGAACAGTTCCGCCAGATAATGAAAAATAGTGGCTATGGGGGCTGAGAACAGGTCTAGCTTCTGATTACGTGACTAAATAGAGAATCTTTTCCATTTGTCCCTGTAAAGTTTCCTGGTGGATGGTTTATGAAAGGCCAAGATAATATCGCGTACGGGTGAAGAGAGAGTTTCCCGCCTGGCAACTAATGGAAGTGGAGAAACAACGCTGTCAGCTTGAGAATGGACAGATTCGGAGGAATCAGCCCTTGTGGGCAAGATATGAGGTCCTGACGAGTGTCTAGGATCCAAGGAGGTTGTAACAGAGGAGGTTGAAGGAAGGGAAACCACACTTGACGAGGCCAGAATGGGGCAATGAGGATCAATTTGCTTCTCAACCGAATAGCTTTCCTTAGAACAATGGGAATCAGAGGAATTGGAGGATAAGCATAAAGGAGACCCATAGGCCAATTGTGGATCAAAGCGTCTCTCGGCGACTCCCTGAGAGGGGGAAATAGCGCAAAGTAGCTGCTGCATAATGTGTTTGAGGGGTAGGCAAAAAGGTCGCAGCATGGCTGGCCCCAACGGCTGAAAATTTCCACCGCCACACTCGGGTTGAGAGACCACTCATGAGGATGGAGAATGCATCTGCTCAACCTGTCCGCAATCACGCTGGAGCTCCCTGGGATATGTGTTGCGATCAGAAAGTGGTTGGAAGCTAACGCCCATTGCCAGATTCTCATGGCTTCGCAACATAGGGGGTAAGATTTGGTCCTTCCGTGTTTATGTACCAGATCATGGACATGTTGCCTGACTGGACAGCAATCGTTACAGATGGAAAGCTTGAAACACCAGCAGCACCGCTCTTAACTCCAGGACACTGATATGCAAGTTGACCTCTACATCGGACCACGTGCTTTGGACTGACTTTCCCAGGAAGTGGCCCCCCCCACTCCATCAGGGAAGCATCTGTGGTCACCGTGGTGCTGGGCTGGGGAGACTGGAAGGGGCGACACCAAAGATTTTCATCCGTACTCATCCACCAGGTGAGATCTAGTTTGCAAGTGTTGGTGATGAGAATCTGTGAGCTCAGGGGGTGAAGATTGGGTATCCACTGGGCCTGAAGGAGCCATTGTAGTAATCTCATGTGTAGTCTGGCTAAAGGAACAATAGGGATGGTTGCAGCCATAGATCCCAAGGCTTTGAGAGCTTCCCTTGCAGACACCTTTCCTCGACAGAGTATCACTTGAACTTGTGCCCTTAGTCTCTGAAGCCTGTGGAGAGGAAGTGAGATCAGGCTTGACTGGGTGTTGAATATTGCCCCTATGAATTCCAGTTGTTGTGAGGGTTGAAGGTTGGATTTCTCCCAATGTATGGTGATGTCTAGTGACTCCGCTAGAACCAGGGTGTAGCGGAGGGCCCTGACCAGAAGACGCTTGGTGGGGGCGGAGAGGTGCCAATCGTCTAGGTACGGAAACACCTGGAATCCCTGAAGTCTCAGATGAGCTGTTACCACTGCAAGGTATTTCATGAACACTCTGGGGGCAGTCGAGAGACCGAAAGGCAGGGCTCTGAACTGGTAGTGACTGGCTCCCAACCGGAAGCGAAGGAGGCTCCTGGAACGCTTGTCCATTTTGATATGGTAATACGCATCCTGGAGATCTAATGAGCACATCCACACACCCTCCCGCAGAAAGGGGAGGATGGTTTGAATCGTCACCATGCAGAATTTGGTCTGAACTACCGATTTGTTTAGTTGGCTGAGATCCAAAATGGGTCTCCAGTCCCCCGTTTTCTTTGGCACCAAAAAGAATCTTGAGTAGAACCCTGATCCGCACTGATCTGGGGGGACCTGTTGGATGCCTCGTTTTTGACATAGCTTTCTTATTTCGGAGGCTGCCTCCTCCCTATGACTGGGTGGAACATCGGGAATGGATTTTGGAGGTCTTGGATAAGCTATTAGGGAAACATGCTAGCCTATGGTAATGATTCTCTGCATCCACTGATTGTTTGTAATGGAGAGCCAGGCAAGCTTGGTGCAGAGAAAAACACGCCCCGACTGCTTCCAGAGGAAAGCAATTGGGCAGTGCCTCAGGAGCGCTGATACAGTCTACCCGAGAAGAAATCTCTGGTGCCCTGATTCCGGGGACTACCTCTGCCCTGAAAGGGACGTCTTCCATTATTGGAACCCCTCTGCCTCTGGAGGAGTCTTCACCACATGCGTCTCGATAAGGACCTTGAGACTTCTTGTGCCACATCTTCCCGCTCCTCTGATTCCTGGAGAAGGAACGCTGAGGTTTGGAAAAGCATAGGCCAACGGCAGGCAAGGTCTTCCCGTCTTGCTCGCACCTGGCTAATGTATCCTTGACCTTAGCACCGAACAGAGCTGATGGCTCGATAGGGGTATTTAGAAAGGAAGACTTGAAGGAGTCCGTGAGGTCACAAATGCACATCCAGACATGGCATCTCATGACTACACCTGCACCCGGAGCTCTAGCTGCTCCTTTGGTTGCGTGTGACAGCAACCTCTTGGATGAATTGGATATTGATTCTAGGGTGGCAAGTTGGGAAGCAATGTTATCTCGTGCTTCATCCGATACTTGGTCCGCGAGGGTTCCAGAGATTTCGGAGATAAGATCTCTCTGGATCCTCGTAAAATGTGCCAAAAAGTTCAGAGACCTAACTGCAAAGGTCGCTGATGCAATAACTTGCTTCCCTAACCTGTCCACTGCCCGGGACACACTGCTGGGAGGGTGAACAGCAGGACTCTCTTCAGCAAGGTCCTTTTTCGTGGCTGCCGCCACCACCATAGCGTCCACTGGCAAACCTCTAGACCAATGGGGTTGATCCTCTGGAGGGGAGAGTACTTTGTCTGATCTCCTGGGGATGGCCTCAACGGAGTCAGGGTTCTTCCATGCCCATTGCATGATGAGTTTAACCAACTCATCGGCGGGGGGAGGGGGATCACCCAAGAAGTAGAGGGGCGAGAGCGAAAGGCCTGCAGGAATACGGATTCCTCCAAGGAAGGGCTGGAGGGCTTCCAGTCACCCCTCTGTTTCAAGATTTCCATGTCTCCAAAGGAGACATTGTCAGGGGGAGACCGTGGGGACCCTTCCCCATCATCGTAGTCTGTATCTTCTGTGAGGGACTCCTCTGGGGAGTCTATGTGTTTCCTCTTACACACCCATTTCTGAGAGGGTTCTTTGGTGAGAGCATCCAAAAAAGACTCAGAAAGGGAAATACCCTGGGTAGGGGTTTCCTCGGCCTTGTGCTCTGGGAGTCCTGGGGGGATGGCCTTTGACAGCTGCAGCTCAGAAGGAACTGAGGGAATAACCAACGTAGGAGGATTGCTAGAAGCAAGCACTCTCTCCATCACCCAGAAAGCAGGCCCGCCCGAAGAGGAGTGGGAGCCCGAAACTGAAGAAGACAAAAATCAGAACCGGAGTCACACCCCGCTGCGGACGGAGCTGCAAGCAGACTCGAAGCAGTAGTCATCCTCGGATCCAAAGTCAGGACCGACAATACCGCTGGAACCGAAACCGGAGTTTCAAACCCCCCCCCCCCAAGCATGAGAATGAGGAAGGGTGGGTTCCGACGGAACTGACATCCAAAGGGGCCTCAGACAGTGTCGTTGTCGGCACCGGGGAAGGGGGTCCGCTAGAAAAGGTTGGATAAATGAGCCTTGGAACCGAGGGATCCAAGGGAGGAGAGTAAGGAGGGGTTGCTGGAGTAATAGACTCAAAGCCTGGAGTGATATAGGGTCTAGGCGGATTTGAAATTCCCCTGGCAGTCAGCAGCTGGTCAAAAAGGCACACCACATCTAATTCTGAAAGGCTCCGGGTGGATCTCACCGATGCCCCTGAGGGGGAATCAAGCCGGTCCAAAAAGGGGCTGCAGGCTTGTCTGGCAAACGGGTCCACAGTCGACAAGTATTGGGCCCGTGGTGTATCACAGAATGGCACCAATTCCAATTTAGAAACCGGCAACAACGGTATGGTTGGAGCCGAGAAAGGGCTCGGAGCCGAGGTCACAACAGGGGTGGATGACAAAAACGGTTCCGAGGCAATTGTTGGAAGTGGTATCGGAGCGGAAATGGGTGATGGTGTCGAGACAGAAACAGACAAGCTGATCGGAACCGAGGCAGTAGACTGCGCTGTAGTCGTCGGTGCCAGGGTAGGCGCCGATGAGGCAACCTCGGTAAGCTTCGCTGGAGCTGAGCTTGGAACCGAGAAGGCAGAACGGTGCTCTGAGGAGGACTTACGGGCCTTGTATTTATGACTTTTACCTCTATCACCGGCCGGTGAAGAGGGGTCTGAGCGAGGATGTTTCTTGCCCACAAAAGGAGGGGATGAGACCTCAGTCACAGAAATAGCCTCCGAAACAGGCTAAGCAAGCAGGCCCTTCAAAATCAGTTTATTACGACTTTCATTCAGCATCCGCTGACTAAAGCTAGCACAAATGTCACACGGGGTCACCGACAAATGCGGAACCCCAAACAGTACACACACTCTTCATGGAGGTCACTATTCGGCAGTTTACCACTGCAAGAAGAGCAGTGTTTAAATCCCGTAGTTCCTTTCTTTTCAGACATAACAGAACACACTTTCACGCAAAAGGGAAAGAGTGAGGAAAGAGGGGGAAATGAAGAAGTAAAGAAAGAGAGGAAATACCAACAATGGTAACAAGATACCACAAGGGTAGAAAGTTAGGAAATACCAACAATGGTAAGAAAGAGATACTTGTGGATAGAGCTGAAATAATATAGATATCAAAGAACAGACTATAAACAGGAAAAACTTTTACAAAAACTTGTAAATGTATATGAAAAATCACTTAGCTGGAGAGCTCGGTGAAACACTGCTATATGGCTGGGCGGCAAACGAGATCTGAGGTAATTGAGTAAAGCACATTGTGGGTAGCAGCTTAGCTCAAGAGTTTTTGGTGCACGCAAGCTTGGTATAAGGCCGACTCGGTTCCGAGGGCTCGGAACCAAACACATCAGTGATGAATAGGAAGAAGATTAACAACTTCAGATGTGTTATTTCTAATGATCAGCTGGCCCATGAAGAGGCCCCTCTTTAATTCATTCTTATGTTAATACAAGTTCTGTGCATTTTCTGGTCAGCTCTGCATCTGGGCGAGCTAAGTACCTATTAAAATGATCCATATAGTGTAATATCGCAACTACATAAGCACAATTATCTGGCTAGCCTGCCAGTTCACACCCAAACCACTAGCAAGCACTTACCTGCAAGTTAGCAAACAGTGAAAATCTGATAAAAGAAACGTAGATGTAGAAACTAGTCCTACTTAAAGAGACTGCAAACAGTGAAGCCAACTGGAAAAAAAGGGATGTGGCACTGGAATGCAATTTGTTACGTACTATGGAAAATTACGACACAGATTAAGTGGCTTGCTGACTGCAGAGTGTTGGCTTGCTGCACTAGGCTACTTGATATACAGTGTTATACAGCTGTATTGGACTGATCATTTTTACCACAGTGCTGTTTTAGCTGATACAAATCCTGAAATTTGGTGTTAACAATTCTTGTGGAATCAGTTTATTCAACTGGAGTGCCTGCATCAGGAAATCATTTGTTGCGATGCCTGCTCACTCTACTGGTCTTTGGCCAGTGTTTTAACTGGGATACTTGTGGGTCAGCACCAGATGGCCTTGGTTATGGACAGTGGTTGGTTGTTTTTTTAGTTTATTTTGGATGATTACGGCTAATGCAAAAGACTGCCATTTCTGAATGGCCTTGCTAGGTACTTCATGTTCTGGTTGGCAGTTTGTACCCACTTCTCTTTGTATTTTATGTACATTTGACATGCCTGTGCCATATTTTTGATCTTCTGATGAGCAAGTTGTCAACACTTTCTGTAAGAGACAAATGGACAGGATTCCCTTCTCTTTTATGCGGGGTCACTCAGTCAGCTAAGGGTTGGATGTTCACAGCAGGGAAAGAAGAAGTAACATTCCAAAAGCAAGCTGCTACATATGTCAGTGCTGGACCCTAGTCTTGACATCCATGAAACAATGAGAAAAAAATGGAATTAATAAAGCCCAAATCGCATCAGTGTCTGAAAATGCCAAACATACCTGCAACACACCAGATAAGGTGGCACAGGGTATTACTGCACGCACGCTTACAAATCACTTAACCAATTCCATATGAAGCCAAAGTAAGAAATAGATTTCTTAGCAACCGCAAACATTTCTGAGACTCCCAGAAGATTAGGGAGTCTACATTACACACAAGATCCTTGTACAGAGACAGCTACTGCCTAAAGAAGGAGGATGAGTCACCCTGGCTACAATGAGGGGAGAGTTTTTGTGCCTACATGGATCTCTCTGAATGAAAGGGTGTCGAGGAAGAAAAGTTATGACATTCTTTCCCTGTGCATAAGAAAATAATATGTCACGGGAGGGAGAATGCATCAACCAGTACTAATTATAATTTATATTCAGCTTTATAAAAGTAAAAAGTAAGATGCTGAAAGTAGCAATTCTCTGTGATACCCCCACTTGTAAAAATGTTTCTTATCCAAAAAGGACCTGCTGCCTGACAACAACTATCTACCTGTTTCATGGGGAAAACATGATGAAAGTAAAGAAATGAACAGCAAACAAGAAACAAGCTCAAGATAAATTGCTTAAAGGATTACTGCACAGGTTATGGACCACACATGATAAATTGGCATTCTGTTTAGCTTACAGGTAAAGCCTGGAAAGATGACTGCAAGTCTTAAACAAAGGTAATGAGCTTCTTAAAATACTATAAGCCTGTCCTTTATTACAAATACTGTCATATGCATTTCAATTCTTTAACAGTATGCTTATTAAAGCTTACTTGCGTCTTACAATCTTAGACAAGCTTACCTGATGGTCGGAAGCATTGCTACTTAAACACAGAGCAACGGACACTTTTTGAATAATAAGAAGCATAAATCAACAGTATAAAAATATAACCGAAAACCAAAACATTCTGCAAAATCAAGCAAGGACAGATGAAAAGCCACTGTAGCACTTGTGTCTACCTTGCATGGGGGGATACTCTGCACAATTCCACTGCATGACTGCTCCTTGCCTTGCTTGGACACATCCAGTACATGGGGGAGTTGAGTGCAACAAGTATGTCACAATTTGAAATGTCTCTGGCTGACTGTGATGGCCCTGACACATTTGTCATACCTCTTAACCTCAGAGCATGAAATCTGGACAAAGTCATACATAGAAGTGGGACAAAGGCCCAAAAATAAGGTCAATATTTAAATATTGCTCTTATAAACTTTCTAATAGAATAGTAGGTCTTGCATCAGTATAAATTTTCTGAAGGATATGAAATCTGAAACTCAAATGTCTGTCATTATATTCTAACTTCAATCTTTAATGATTTGCCACTAATTTGCCAGAAAACCAAAATTTTATGAAGAATGGACCAAAAATGTGATGCAGAAATATATAATTGCCACACAATACAGCTGGGAACCTGTCAAAGAAAGGACACTTTTTTAATATTAGTACTGTTAACTTGAGCAGCTGACAAAATAAATGAATCTACATGCATTTCTGAAATAAAAGTAATCTATAACTCTGATTATTACAGTTATTTATTAATTGTAAACCCTCCAGGTTTTCTTCCAAAACTGACATTTTTACGGAGGGATTATTAGAGGGAGAGCAACATTTTGAGCCAAAATCAGGGACAGCTGAGAGGTTTGTATATGCCTAATTCTATAAAGCAATTTATTTGCATGTACCTCTCAACCTGTTAACGCAGGAAATCTGGACAAGGCCAAATATACAGGGGGAACAGACAAACAGTACTAAAAATTGCTCTTGTATAACCTTAGTTGATAGAATAACAGGTCTTGCTTTAGCATGCATTTTTCTGAAGGTTATGAAGTCTGAAATTCAATGTCTGACATTATTTAGTGACTTAATTCAACAACAGTGAATACACTCGAACATCCACATGTATGGTAAGTGTATACAACTGTACAATGTTCTTCGTGTTTCACTGTTGCAGTCATCACACTTGGGTGGATTCCCAAAGTTGAAGACGGGTGGAGGCAATCAAGAAGAGTTAGGGCTGGCTAGTATACCTTGCAGGACTGCTGCTGCAAAACCTGTCCTGCATTTGGAAAAGATAGGAAGGTGGGTGAAGGTGTGTACAGAACTCCAGGTAGCAGCTTCGAGGATGTCCCTGGTAGGGACTCCCCTGAGAAATGCTGTAGAGGTACAAGTTGCCCTAGTGGAATGTGTCCTGACCCCCTGAGGGGTTGGTTTCCCATGGTGCTTGTAGCATAAATGGATGCAGTGTGCTATCCATTTGGAAACTGTTTGTTTTGAAATGGCCTTGCCCTCTGCCCCTGTTACAAAGCTGACTAGTAATTGGTCAGATTTTCTGAAGGGCTTAGTCCTATCAAGGCAGAATCTGAGCAGTCTGTGCATGTCCAAGGAGTGCAGGATCCTTTCCTCTTTATTCTGAGGATTAGGGAAGAAAGTTGGCAAATGGATGGATTGGTTTAGAGCCACACTGGACACTACTTTAAGCATAAAGGAAGGGTTAGCCATGAGGGAAACCCTGTCAGCATGTAAAATAATGAAGTGTTCCACGGCCATAAGTGCTTGTAGCTCAGACACTCTTCTAGCTGAAGTGATGGCCAGAAGCAAGACTGGTTTCCAAGAGGAATTTTAACTCTGCTGACACTGCAGGTTCAAAGAGGGGGGGGGGGGGGCATGAGCTTTTCCAGTACAAAGTTAAGGTCCCAAACAGGGGTGGCTGCTCTCCTAGGCGGTCTTAAGTTGTTTGCCCCTCTCAGGAACTGTTTGATAAGAAGAGAGGTGGCTCCATGTTGTAATGAGCTGAAATGGCTGAGGCATGTATCTTAATGGAGGAGAAGGACATGCCTTTGTTGAGTAGATCTGCTAAGTAACCCAGGATTAGAGGTAGGGACGGCAGAGACGTGTCCTCTCCTTTAGAGTGAATCCAGGAGCAGTACCCTTTCCACTTATCAGCACCGGATGTTCTTGTACTGGGTTCTTCTGGCTTCAAGAAGGATGTCCAGCACCTGTTTGCTTAGGGTTGCTGGGGGAAAATTCAAGAAATAAGCCAGGCTGCAAGATTTAGGGTTTGCAGTTTCAGATGCAAAATCTGTCCCTCCTGCTGAAAGAGCAGGGTTGGGTTCTGTTGTAGGTGCTATGGTGGCACCGGTGACAGGCTGCACAGGAGTGGGTACCAGTGCTGGCGTGGCCAGTCCAGGGCAATCAGAATTGTCCTTGGTCTATCCTGGGCAATCAGAATTGTCCTTGTTCTGTCCTGTCTTATCTTGAGTAATACTCTTGAGAGAGGGGGGAAAAGGTGGAAAGGCATAGACTGAGAGATTTACCCGCTGAAAAGAAAGGCATCCATTTTCCAGGCCCTGCTGTGAGGGTTTCTGGTGCAGAATTTGCTGAGCTGGTGGTTGTAGGGGGAGGCAAAGAGATGCACCTCTAGGGTCCCCCATGTCTGAATCAGAAGGTTGAAGGTACTGGGCTCCAATTGCCACTCCTGTGGGTCTAGGAGATTTCTGCTTAAGTCATCTGCCAGTAAGTTTTGTTTGCCTGGCAGGACTTGTGCTTGCAGATGGACTTGCATGTCCAAGGCTGTGTTCCACTAGGCCATGGCTAACCTGCAGAGTGGGTAAGAGTGGATTCCCCCCTGCTTGTTGATGTACCACATAACTGTGGTGTTTTCTGTTTTTATTAGAAGTTGTCCTGGAAAGAGTAGGGATCTGAAAACTGTCAGGTGTTCTGCACAGCTAGCATCTCTTTTTGATTGATGTGCAGATGAATTTAACTTGGGCTCCAGTGGCCCTGAATGCATTTGCCATCCATGTGTGCTCCCCAGGCATAGTCTGATGTATCTGTGGTTAGGGTCTGGGTGGCGTGGTGTTGAGTAAAGGGCAGTCCCTTGTGGTTGCATGCTTCGGCCCACCAAAAGAACTCTGTCCTTAGACAGGGTATGACAGGAATGACTGTTTCCAGGTCCTGAGAATGTTGGCACCAAAGACTTTTTAAGTACCACTGAAGTTTCCTCATATGTAGTCTTGCATATGGAATTCGCAGTATACATGAGGCCATGAACACTAGGGTCTGCAGTATTTTTCTTGCTGATAACTGGGTTCTAGTGACCATTTGTTTGAAGTAGGCTGTCAGACAGATTTGTTTTTCTGAAGTGAGGAATGCCATCTGGGATGTTGTGTCAAAGCTTGTTTCCAGGAATACAATCTTTTGACTGGGTACTAGTTTTGATTTCTTTTCATTGATGGTGTACCCCAAGGAAGTGAGAAGGTTTTTCACCAATGTCAGATGCTGCAACAACAATTCCTGACTGTCCGCCTGAATCAGATAGTCTTCCAAGTACGGGTAAATTTGCATATTTCTCTGCCTGCAGTAAGCAATGGCTGGAGCCAGGCATTTCGTGAATACTCTGGGCACAGTGGATAAGCCAAAGGGAAGTGCAGAGAACTGATAACGCATAGATCCGGCCCTGAAACGTAGATGCTTCCTGCATGACTCCCTTTTAGGGATGTGCAGATAGGCTTCTTTTAAGTCTAGGGTGACGGACCAGGCATCCTTGGCTAGCATAGGTAGAAGCTGTTGCAAGGTAAGCATTTTGAATTTTGGTACCACCAGGAAGGTGTTGAGACTTGAAAGATCCAGGATAGGGCAGCAAGAGCCCTCTTTTCTGGGTACGAGGAAGAGTATGGAATAGAATCCTTGACCTATCTGTTCTACTGGAACTGGCTGAATAGCTCTGATGGAGAGCAGGGAAAGAACTTGGCTTTGAGCTTCTGCCCACTGGTTTGGAGGAAGGTCTGGGAACCCTCTTGGAGTTGGCAGTGAGTGGAAATAAAATTTGTACCCCTGGGATACAATGTTGAGGACCCATCGGTCTTGTGTGATGGACATAATTTTTTGCATGAAGGGCAAGTTTTCCTCCTAGGGTCACCAGCAATTGGCCAGGGATGGGGAGTGGAGGAGAGAAGACATTGGGAGTTTTTTCCGTAAGGAGGTGGCTTACCACTGCCTGCTTTGGGGGTGAGAGCACTCCATTGCTTAGATCTCTGCATACCCTGAAAGTGTAGTCTGGGTGGTCTGTTTCCCCTGGGTCTGGCTTGAGATGGCCTGGAGGGGGCTGGATAGGACCAGTGTTTGGAAGGGCAATGCCTACTAAATCTACAGGGTTGCACTTGTAAGAATTCTTTAACAGTCTGCATAGACTTAGCTTTTGCTTCCATCTTTTTAAGAACGTCTTCTGCTTTGGTGCCAAACAAACTGTCCTTGTTCAAAGTAGTATCTAATAACTTTGATTTGACATGGTCTGGCAAAGTCTGCTCCTTGAGCCAAGCATGTCTTCTCAGTACAGAACCAGTGACTGCTGCCCGGCAAGATGCTTCTAGGGCGTCAAAGCCACACTGCAAATAATGCTTGCTGACTTGGCTTGCAGAGTGCATAAGCTCCTGCAATTCTTTATTTTCTGCACAGTCTGTAAAGGTAGCCACTTTTTGTTTAATAAGTTCCATAACATGTTGCTGGTACTTTAGCATGTGAAACTGACTATTCAAGGCCCTAATAGCAAGAGTTGCAGAGGTATATACCTTCTTACACCATCTGTTCAAAGCTCTGTAATCCATAAAAACATCAACAACTTCCAGGACAGGGGGTATTGCTAAAGGCCTGTGCTGTGGCAAATCTAGGAATTCTCTGAGTCTCTTTTTGGACTGAGGATAGTCTTGGCATTCCCAGTGGAAATGCTCTCAAAGTGTGTAAGGTTTCACCAAAAGAAAAATCCTCTGGAAGGGAGGCAGAGGGAATGGATTCCTCTGCATCTGAATCTTTATAAGCAGATAAGGGCATGTCTTCATAATCAGATACCTCAGAGTCATCAGACTCCTGGTCTGTTGAAGCTGCAGGGGAATGGTCTTTTTTCCTCTTAGCAGAGGAAGGCTGACTTCCCCTAATCAGTGTAATAAGGTCTTCTGCCATTTTAAGCATATGTCATTGTGGCATGGGAGTAGGTGCATGCGCTTTGGTTGGTTTTCTAGGTGTAGCGCATACTCTAGGCCTAAGAAACTCAATAGATTTAGACAAAAAAGAAGTTGTCAGTTTGAGTTGAACATCGATTGAGTGAAGAACTGCCTCAGAAGCTGGTGCCTGCACAGTGGTTCTGGACTCATCCAAGGTAGAGACATCCGCAGGTCCCATAGTCAAAGAAGAGTATCGCGGCACACCAGACTCTGAATGGGTCTTGGTAGAGGCCTGCGAATCCACTAAAGTGGGCATCACAGGCTGCGAAAGCGCCTGACTACTGGCAAACTGGTGACTAGCTTAATGGACGTGTTGTCAGCAGCTTTGGACCTATGCGGTCTGTCTCTGTCTTTATCATTACATTTTTTTCGGAATATTGATATTCGGATGTCTTACAAAAGCCATTTTGGAATATAGAGATCGAGAACAAAAGAATTTAGCAACAATGAGAGCCCAACGATGAATGGTTCGGGCGTTAAACAAGGCACAAAACAGACAGCAAGGTACGTCGTGGTCTGGGCCTAAACAAGTGACGCAGTATGAAAGAAAATCTGTGTGTGGTATTTGCTTTCCATAGGCAAGACAATTGTTAACTTTTTCTGACACTGGTTAGAGCAAGAAAAAAGGATCCCCAATGAGGTACCTAGCTTTAGAAGACTTCAGGATTATTCAATTCGTAAACGAAAATTCAGGTAGCGGCCGACCGGCACTTGGGAACTGCTTCTGCTTCGGGCTCCTCGGCAAGAAAGACTGATGTAATGGCATCAGCTGCCAGCGTTTATACCCCTTACGACCTGACATCATGCCTGCAGTGACAGCATCTGACCCAGAAATACAAAGTCTCTGGTAATCAGGCCGACTGAGGGCTACCTACAGGCAGATAACCCAAGTGTGATGACTGCAACAGTGAAACACAAAGAACATCCTCTATGCCCTTGAAACTCACATTGATTGAAACAGCATTGAAATCCACATTCAAAGAAAATACATTTGGCTAGTATAAAGATTAAGTATGGGCTGTTTTCAAATGACAGGCCCCCTGCACACAAGACATACATGTGTTGTGTGATACACCTTCCTGAGTGTATTAAATTATATTCCTTGTATAATACAGTACAGTTGTTAGAAGGTGTTTTTATTGTTTTGAACATTTTTTCAGTAAACAATGAAACAAAATGCATGCGCCAATAATGACAAAATTGCCCAGCTGAGAACATTTCCATCATAAAAGTCTACTCAAACTTCTACAGTCCACCAGTATCAGTAAATATGCATAATCTCTGCCGAAGTAAATCATCTACATAATTCCACATTAAAGAAATCTGTAACTAATGAAGCAGTTGCTGCTGGCAAACTTTATATTTCATTGTTTCATCTATAAATAAAGTGCCTGTATCTTCGCCAAAGAGGACATTCTCAGTACGGCAGCATCCACCCCCCGTGGGAGTAGAATCCATAGCATTCTGTATCAAAAGAAAGTACAGTACCTGTTGTGCTATTAATAATGCAAGTCAACTTAGCATAAGCAGCACTAAAACTTCTCTTCCCCTGCAGCTCTCAGCTCCTTGTAAAATCTACTCAACATTCAACTGTATCTCTCAACTTCGCAGCACAAGAAATCTGGAAAAATCCATAATTTACTGGGGGGGGGGGCAAAAGCCCAAAAACCAAGGACACATTTTAAACACTGCTTGTATAATCTTGGAAAGATGCTAATATAAAATGCTGTGTTACCACCATAAATTTCACTGCCAAGTCTTGAACCCAGGACCCTGTGCAAAACAGTCAGAACAACAAACCACTATGCCAAATCAGCTGTTTTATGAAAGAGAAGAAAACTGAAACTTAAATGGCTACCACTTAGTGAATTCAGTTCTCACCATAGCTATCAACCTCTTAGCACAAAACACCTGGACAAAGGCAGTAAATGGGAGAATACAGCCCTCAAACATATTCAATGAATTCAGTTCTCACCATAGCTCTCAACCTTAGCACAAAAAACCTGGACGAAGCCAATAATGGGGGAATGTAGTCCCAAAAATAGGGACAAATTTCAAATATTCATCTTATAAACTTAAAAAATTGCTAGAATAAAAGGCTTTGTGTTATTTTGTACTTTCTGAAGTATATTAAGTCTGAAATTCAAATAAATGTCAATTATATTTATTTAACATTTGGTAAACTGGAAAGTCTGACTTGGAACAAAAGCCAATTTTCAGCAGAGGCCCAGGGAGAAATACTGCAGACACATGTCTCTGTAACATGGGAGGTCACCAGAGCAAAACCACACACAAACACAGGGAGGACATGCAGACGCCACAAAGAAGACACCCCAGTCAAGAATCAAACCAGAGAACCTCCAGCTATAAGGCAATAATGCTACCACTGCACCATCATCTATTTAAGTAATTAAAAATTCAGAAACCACAGATTTTATAAGGAACAGAACAGAACAAAATATGAGGCAAAAATCTGCAAAAGTTTCAGAAATGGCGGTGGGTAGGTAATTCAGGCTCTTGTTACCTGCACCAAGGGTACAGGATTCAAGCCTGAGGTATTCTCTCACCACCACCAGCAGGTATCCTGAGTTCTCTCTATAGCCATCAGTATACATCAACTGGGGCATTTTACACACACACACACACACACACACACACACACACACACACACACACACACACACACACACACACACACACACACACACACACACACACACACACACCAGTACCTGCAGTGATAATCCAAAGGTCGCTTCATTCATTCTGTAACTCCAAAGCTCCTTCAGCTCTGCAAATAAACTCCAAAGCTGCTTCAGCTCTGCAAATAAACTCCAAGGCTGCTTAATTTATTCTGTAACTGCTTCAGCTTGTCTGCGTTCGTGCCGACACTTGACAATCCAAAGGCTCGGCTGTTTCCAAAGTTGGCTCTGCAAATAAAACTCCAACGCTGCTCTGCAAATAAAACTCCAACGCTGCTCTGCAAATAAAACTCCAACGCTGCTCTGCAAATAAAACTCCAAAGCTGCACTGCAAATAAAACTCCAAAGCTGCTCTGCAAATAAAACTCCAAAGCTGCTCTGCAAATAAAACTCCAAAGCTGCTCTGCAAATAAAACTCCAAAGCTGCTCTGCAAATAAAACTCCAAAGCTGCTCTGCAAATAAAACTCCAAAGCTGCTCTGCAAATAAAACTCCAAAGCTGCTCTACAAATAAACTCCAAAGCTGCTCTACAAATAAACTCCAAAGCTGCTTCAGCTTGTTTGCATTCGCGCTGGAATGCACACTTCCAGTTTCCTGTTTGTGAACATTCCGACTTCCAAGACTGCTGACCTTGCAGTCTGATCCCCTTCCAGTCTATGCGGTTAGCACCGCATAGATTTCTGGGGCATTAGCAGTCTGCTGCCTTTTTCCTGAATCCGGACTGGTAAGGCAGCAGTCAGTTTCTATGTGAGAAGTTATTGGATTGTACCATTGTGGTTCAAAGCTGTGGGGGCTGCAGTCCGATATCACGAGCCGCCACTGCTACTACCTTCTCCATGCATAATACTTTCCTAACCTACTAATGGCTAGTAGCTATATATTTTGAAATGTTAAACCTACAATTGAGTTTATAACAAAATATTCACTTTATGTAAATGTTGAAATTTCTGTATTGAATTGTCTTTTCATTTTTATAACATTGTGACAAGCCAACTGCAAATATCATGGAGCTTATCTGTAAATGTTTAATTAGCTGTATGAACTATGTCCTTTTGTAACATGTGAAATGTAACTTGCAATTATTGTGGAGCTTTTCTCCCTGGGCTTCCACTGAAAACGGGCTCTTCTTGGCCAAGTGGACTTCCCTGGTCATCAAACTTAAATAAATAAATAAATGTCCTACCAAGTGGTGAAAATTTCACAATTTGACGTATCCCACCTCTGGTAGATTAAGGTCAGAAATGGCCCTAAAACAACATTGTTAGGAGGGGAAAGGAGAGGGATGGCTTTGTGACACATCCAGTTTACTCCTTTTTTCACAAATAAGAGAAGGGATTCCCAGTCCACAGACCACTGCCATACGAGTGCTGCCTCCCTGCCCAAATAGTACAGTCTTCTACCTCATCTTAATTAGATATCACATGACAAGACTAGCTGCCAAACCAAAGAAGGCTAGACTCTCAAAACAGTCTCCCAGGCCTGACGAGCAAGAAATACCATTCTATCACCTGCTCTTTAAAGCCTTTCCATCACCATATCCAGAGGGGGTACACTCCTACAACCTTAATAGAGACCAGGGGAAGAGAGCTAGTCCTGAAAACCAAAGTACCCCTCATTAGAATCTGTAACAGGTCTCACTGCAGAAAGACAAGGCCCATTCAAATTTTGACAGGGACTGTCCCCTACTCAAGGGTCAAATCACAAGGGTCTGGCAGTAGCACCAAGAAAGAGGTGTGTGGGGGTGGTGGCTCTAGTGTTACAGAAACTTCACATATCTTTGCAACATTCGTATGCAAATGGTGACACGAAGAGCAAGTCCGCCATTTGGTCCAGAAGACAAAGCACAGTACAAGGCTGCTAAGCCATGACCTCCCGAGCCCTCCACGAGTATAGGAATAACTGACACAAGTCTTTTTATCTAAGAAGATCATCCCCCAAGCAAGAGTTAAGGAGGATTTCAACAAATTCTGGTAACCCTTCCAGATCTGCATTGCAAGGGCAACAAAACAGCAAGATGCCCTAAGAAGCTCATGGACAGAACTACCAAGAGTCAGTCACCACAATGAGGGAATGTGAGCTGGCAGCCTCAGGCAATAAGCACGTTGCATCGCTATGTCTGTTATTACAGGTTAGTGGCTTCACTAACAGAGGACTCTTCTGGAAGAAAAAGCCAAATTCTGACTGGGAGAATGGATAAACTCAGCCACAGGAGCCATTATAGAGGGTCCTCAAAGGCAGATCACCTATTCATGTGTACATTTTGGGGAATATGCAAACAATCTATATATACATATCTTACATTATTAGCATCCTTTTCTAAATTGTATTTATTTATTTTTTATTTTATTTTTACATTTGTTTACCGGGAAAGTCCAGCTGAGCATGTGCCCTTTTTCAGTGGAGGCCTGGGGAGATAAGCTTCAAGTCATACATTAACATAAAAGCAAATCAGACAAGTAATATATATACATTATATCAGCAAAATATTTGGCAGTATTACAGTTGTAAAAAGCTGCACAAGTATCATTTGCAAAACATACAATGAATTTGTTCATAATTGTTATTATTAGTTTAGAGAAAGGTCATATTCAGATATGCAGAGGGATCAGAAAGTGAGTTAGTATTTGGTGAGTGGCCTATCCTGGGGGGATGGAGGGGCAGAGCCAAGAGTTTGCTAGGTGACTTTTTAGGAATGTTTTGAATTGTTTTGATGAGGGAATGGTGACTAGAGTAGTAGGTAGGGTGTTCCACAGGTTGGAAGTATAGTTGGAGAAAAGGCCCTCTCCAGCTGAGTTTTTTGCTTTAGTAACTTGTAGTAGATGTTTACTGCGTGAGCGAATGGATCTAGGAGCAGAGTATGATTGGATTAGATCTTTGAGGGCTGGGGTTTTGTTAGGGTGGTGGAGAATTTTATGGGCTAGGTTTAACTGGTTAAAGTGTAGGCGTTGTGGGAGTTCAAGCCAATGAAGCTGTTTGAGGGACAGGCAATAATGTGACCTGTATGGTGATTTAGTGGCAAATTTGGCTATTTTATTGTAGCAGGCTTCAAGTTTGTTAAGGTCTGATTTACGAAGGTCGATTAGGATAGGGGATGCATATAGGAGTGTAGATAGCAGGTGAGTCCTGGCAATGGTGATTTTTGTAGTACTTGCTAGAAACTGGGTGTTTCTGTATAGGAGGCAGAGCTTCTTGTGGACTTTTTTGATGGCTTGATCTATATGGAGGTCAAATTTTAGATTGTCAATTACTACCCTAAGTAGCTTGGTATGGGCAGTTGAGTTATTATGGTTTTCTTTTAGAGTAAATGTTAAAGGTCAGGGGGGGTATTCCTAGTGGGACAGAAGAGTAAGAGGTTAGTTTTGCTGGAGTTTAGTATCAGCTGGGAGTTGGTTAACCAGTTTTCCACAGATAAGAAAACGTCTTGGGTAATGGTTTGGAGGATTCTGAGGGAGGAGGCTGAGCAGATCAGGGTTGAGTCATCTGCATAATGAATTATGGTGGCATGGGGGGGTTGCAGAGTGTAGCTGGTTGGTAAAGAGGGAGAATAGGAGGGGTCCAAGGATGGAGCCTTGAGGGACCCCTATAGTGACTGGGAGGAGGTGAGAGAGGGATTGTTGCCAACGGACAGCTTGCTGCCCATTTGTTAGGTAGCTCTGGAACCAATTAATAGCCGTGATGTTAATGTTGAAGGAGGAAAGGACATTAGTTTGTTATGGCTGACCATGTCAAAGGCTTTTGACAGGTAAAGGAATAAGGCTGATACAAATTGGGAGTTGTTTCTATGTTGGTTAACTTTGTTGGTAGAGGTCAGTAGGGCAGTTGTACTATGTACAAGATGAAAACCATGTTGTGAAACCCACAAAGATTTCACTCCTGTATGGCTTTGGTCACAACTGATAACCTACTAGAAGGCTCTGGATATTGTGGGAGCTCCAAAAGAACACGTAGCAAAATGAGAGTGACAGCCACATACAACAAATAGGGGTGCTAGTCAGGGACTTCTGTGAGTTGCCATACACTAATGACACAAAAGGTGTCAATAAAGACCAGCACTACCATCCATATACCCTCAAAACGACAACAAGGCATAAGACCCAGAACAGTCAAACTCTGGAGGGATGAAGAACTGAGGCTTAAAAAATGGATGAAATCCTTTCAGGTCTGGACAGGTGGAAGAACAACCTCTGTCCTCCTCAGGAGATAGAAACAGACACTACCACCCTCCAAACAAGAGTCTACAGCATATATCCAGCAATGGAAGATATAGAAGGGGAAAGGCTGGGATAAACCAAGAAACCCACCACCAGCATCTCAAGGGAGTCCAGTTCTGCAGTCTAGGCTACAGTATGGCAGCTACAAGAACTAATCCCTAATAAGATACAAGTGGTAGGGAGGATGGGTGGTGGAGATACTGAGAAATGCTTGGCATTTCCTCTGAGATAATGACAAAACCCTTCCAATATGTGGAACTGGGGGGGGGGGGGGGGTGAGGTATAGGAAAAAAGCCACTTTACTTCAACAGCAGAAGTTTTATTACTTCTTCACAAATTCATCAAACTGGTCCAGG
Organism: Protopterus annectens; assembly: GCF_019279795.1. Classification (NCBI taxonomy): domain Eukaryota; kingdom Metazoa; phylum Chordata; order Ceratodontiformes; family Protopteridae; genus Protopterus; species Protopterus annectens. Next base: position 1,628,820,654 of record NC_056737.1, read on the forward strand.
AAAGTGCATTCTTTTCAAAGTGGGAGGCTAAATATGTCTGTTCCTGAGCCCATCTAAGTCAAGGAAAAGCTCCGTCATGCTTCAGCCCGTGGCTCTGATGAAATAATCTGCACAATTTACCAGTGGGCTGCATGGGAACACCTCTGAATAGATCTACACATGGCACAGAAAGCATTTTCCTGAGCTAATCACTGCTAATCCATGAAAATGAATATGACTGAACAGTGGGCGCTATGCCCCAAAATGGCATAAGAGTAAATGTTTTTATTTAATTTTTATTATTTAACATTTATTTACCAGGGAAGTTTGACTGGGACAGAGCCCATTTTCAGCGGAGGCCCAGGGAGAAATGCTCCAGACTCATGTCTTTGGAATGTGGGAGGAAACCTGAGCACCCAGAGGAAACCCACACAAATGCAGGGAGGACATGCAGACTCCACACAGAAGGCACCCCAGCTAAGAATAGAGCCAGAGAATCTCTTGCTGTGAGGTGACAACGGCAACTGCTGCACCACTGCACGCTGCCCTGAAATTTGTGACACCTTTATAAAAGTTTTTGACTCAATGGACATAATGTTGGCCTTAACAAGGTCAGAGGGGAATCAGCACTAGGATTCTGGCATAACAGCTCCACTCCATTTGGCCAGAGGCTCATTCTAAGTGTTAGCCACTATGAGGGTCACAACAGACAAAGGGTAACTTCAAAATTCCAAATAAGCATCCCTTAATGTTGGCTTCATGGGAGGGATGACTTGGAACTCCAAAGGTGCCCTTTCACCAGAAAGGGAAGTTGGTGGTGATGAAAGAACAAGACTGCAAGAGTCATAAGAAACTCAATTGAGGGGCCATCCAATGAGAAGGAAGCTGAAAGGAGAGGCAGGACTCATTGTCGATCCCATATACAAAGGTCACTAAGTCCACCAACTACCATAGGAAGCCTAAGAGAGATGGAGTCTACTATCACTAAAAACCCCATGCAACAGGTCATGTGTCAGCAAGCATGAGGTGTCAAGACAAAGCAGTCTTATACATGAACATGTGCACACCAAAGGTAGGCGAAAGAAGGAGTGAAGCCTGTGCTAGGACTAGCAATGGCTTCAAATCAACAGAAAAGCTCCTGCACCCATGATTCACGTTCCCAACAAGCATCAAGCTTACTCAGCATATGTCCAACAGCCTCTGCTGGGCCTGGGGGCTGATCCACGGAGGAAATGCCTTAGCCCTGAATTCTATCAATTTGCTAGCAGGTGACCCAGTAAGGTGCCCTTCAAGATCAGGCAGGATGGCTGCAGGCCTCAGCCAACTGAACAGGGGCACAGACCACTCTCACAAATTACAGAAGAGCTAGGCCTCAGCGGTCTAAGTGAAGCTACCTCTGACAATACTCTGATCTAAAACAAGAACTGCACATGGAACCCTCTTTCTGTCTTCCACCTGAGTTAAGAAAATATAGACCTAGAAGAACTTTGATAGAAATTTAAAGATAAAAAAGAAACAAACTAAAGGACACATGAACGTAGCTGGTAGCCAAAGACTGAGGGGGAGAAACAGCTTGGAGGGTCATGCAATAAGCATGTTATACAGTGATGTGTGTTACTACGGGGGAATGGCTTTCACTAAGACAGGACACTTCTCATAAAAAGACAAATTCTGACCAAGAGAAAAGATAAACCCAGCCACATGACCCATGAAGGAGGGTCCTTAATGTCGGACTACTGGTCCTTGAATACATTCAGGAGAAAATGAATAATCTTTACATATACATCTTACACTATTACTATCCCTTTCATAAACACAAGGGACAAAAAATTATGGCATCTTCTTCTTAATAATGGCAACTAATTTATGTAATGCCAAACACTAAAAATGAAAATGAGGAATGTGTCATGTGATAGGCTGTTAAAGTTATACTATATTGCATTGAGTTTCCTTCATTTGTCTGTTCGTGTTTGCTGTATCTACTTGTTCTTGTTTTTTGTTTTGTGCCTTTATACCCCAGGCCGTGTCTGAAAAAGGTCCTTGGACAAGTATACTTCTCCAACTGCAAATAAAGATAAATGAATAAATTACAAAAAACATGAACAGAGAAACATGACCTACAATGTACTATTATAGCAATAACCCACGCCTGGGTGTGGGTAATGCTAAATTTACCCACGGTTGCCAACCGTGGGTAAATTTAGCATTACCCACACCCAGAAGTGGGTTATTGCTATATATGACATTATTTAAGAAAAGAAACTGTTACTTTTCTTAAATAATGGCATAGTATAATGCCTGTTTACTGCCCTTCTGCAGATGTCTGGCATCCGCGGCAGTTCTGATGTACTGCGCGCCTGCGCAGTACATCAGAGTTGTAAAAAGCGGAGAAAGCAAGATCTCCGTTGCTTTTTAGTCTCGCTATGTTAAATGAGTTTAACATAGCGAGACAGTTTTAAAATAAGCAACGGACATCTCCGTTGCTTATTTTAAAACTGTCTCGCTATGTTAAACTCATTTAACATAGCGGGACACTAAAAAAAGCAACGGAGATCTTGCTTTCTCCCTTGCTTTAAACACTGCCTATGTTAAATGGGTTTAACATAGCGAGCCAGCTTTAAAATAAGCAACGGAGATCTCCGTTGCTTATTTTAAAGCTGTCTCGCTATGTTAAACCCATTTAACATAGCAAGACAGTGTTTAAAAAAAACGAGTTATACTAATAGAAAAAAGTCCGGGCGACCGGACCTTTTTCCATTAGTATAACTCGATTTACAACGGTCACGCTGGCCAATCAGCGTGCACGTTTTGGGGGGATCATGGTATAATGTGATACAGCACATATTAAAACATTTAGAAATGCATAATAAAACTGTGATTCTCCTCCGGTACACAAATTACATTTTATGTTTCAGGTTCCATTTATAACTCAAACCATTCAGAACAACGTGTAAAGTAGATCTATACAAATTACTGCATAAATTCCTACAGGTGTGACCTTGTTAGCTTTGACATATAAACTCTGAAAAAGTTAATGTTCAACAGGCTGTTCAATAAACTCCTTAAATGAACACTACATTTCTCTCTTCAGTCTTTAATAAAATCATTATAAAAAGGTCTGGTGTGTGGCAGGCTTCTCCCCTCCTCACATTCAAATTTGTCTTAGCAATTTACAATTTCCTTGATAATGTAGTGGAATTGGACAAGTAATTGTTCCAGATGTATAAGCTTAAAATTACATCATCATCCCTAAACAGTAATCCCTCTTCTATAAAAACACACGTACCATTAACATACTCACCCACACATCCACATCTACCTCTTGTAACAACTTCTTTTGTGGTATAATTTTAACCTCCGCCATCACCCCCCCCCCAAAAATCTTATGTAAGCTGCATCAGCAGTCAATCTAACTCAAACAGATGGTGCCTGCTAGTCCAGCAACAATGGCAGATAAGCTCCCATCCACCTCCATATCTGCGGTGTCCTAGCAAACAATTCCATCTAAAAAAAAAGAAACCATTTTTTGGAAGACGGTGTGCGAGCGTGCACACACACACACACACACACACACACACACACACACACACACACACTTGGGTCATTCCTTAGCTCCATTGCACAAATACAGTTTATTATCTCTTGTTTTGTAGTCAAGGCACTGGAGTATGTCAGATAAATACTGGCTACAAACTGCTATGAACTGGGCTGGTCTAACAGTAAACAAAGTCAAATATTTCATAACAACTTTAAAGGAAATTTGTTAGCACCAGACAGCCCACATCATCACATGCAGCATGCATATATGAAGACCTCCATTTCTGCACAGTTGCGCAACAGTAAAATATAGTCAGCTAACCACCTCTTTGGCAAAGCAAACTATATCAGTGTATGTAACTGAAATTTATGTGAAGAGATAATCTGTTTACCCCCCCAATACTCATGCAAAACAATCGCTTAGCCATCAAGGCCTAGCAACATGGTTTGAAATATTTAACTAGGGCTCGCAGCCTCATCATCCCATGAGACTTTCAGCTGTTACAATACAGGATACTGTGAAGGGGGAAAAAATCATCATCCAAGAGAATCAGCCAAAAAGACTGGAATACCGCAAGTGCAAACAAGTATACAAATGGTCTGGAACTGTTAGGAGAAAGAGATTAGATCCTAAAGCAAATACTTTTTAAAAAAACTTGAATACAGCAATAAAAAATCCAACACTTTCAATCAGGCAGGAAAAATATGATAGGACAAGTCTATCTTTCTCTATTCCTATGACTCATGGCAGGCAGGATTGCTGGGATCTTGACACATAAAACTTTCTCAGGCCATCAAACTCCCCCTCTTTTCCATAAATCTGTGCAAAGGACCCCCATACCAGATTGTTTCAACCATGCACAATGCAAATGCAGTTTTATTTACTGGCTCTCAAAGTCCACCATTTACTTTAGGAGGTGTTTATTGTCATTTTCTAAGTATAGTTCTCGAGTTCTGTGTTTTTCCAGCACCTTTATGCTCCCAGTCACTTCCAACCTCTTAATACTTTGATGTTAGTAATCTTGTGTTTTATTACCACACTATTATTCTTCCAATTTTCTTCCATTGGATCCTTTGTGTGCATGTTTTATGGAAAGACGTTATCATTAGGTTTCTAACATCTGGATTCTTAGGGGCTGTTAGCTCAAACTACAAGTAGCAATATATGAACCATTTGGAGTTTTGCCAAAACATGCAAGCATCTAAGTGATTGCTTTGGTCAAAAATGCATTTTTTCCCAATATTTTTAAATTTTAATTGTAGTGTTTATACTAATATATCACATAAAATGAGAAGAAAGTTTAGCTTACAATAAAGTAAATCAGAAGACAAGCAAAATGAAATTTACCTTATATACACTATGTACAAGTGCTACTATACCTTGTTACTGTTGAGTATGTTCATTCTTATACTATACTTACATATATCTTTAAAGCAGTATACCTATGTTATCTAGCAAGTACAAAAATAATGCCTCTTGCCTGGATTTAATTATCTTTTGAGTTTTCTGTCTTCCCTTTTCATTTTAAAATATTATCAAGGAGAATGCTCCAATATTGCATAAAGTAATCCCATTTGTTTGAGTTATTTGTTATTAGCTTATGTGCTGATATGTATTTAACTGCCATACCTCTAAAAATAGTTCATAACAATTGAGATCTATCCAGCCAGTTTTGAGTGATGTATAGTTTAATTAGGGAAAGGAGGGCAACTAATACATGTAGCTTTTGTTTCTGTATCTTCTAAGTAATATGCAAAATTGCAAATTCCCATGAAAACGTGGGTTTCTCGTATCCCATCTTCTCCAATCTGACCCTCAATGAACATCACAATTTGTAAGCACATTTACAGCTCCAGAAGATATCGACTAAGTCTGCTTTCTGAGCCTGACAGGACAATTTGGAGAAATTTTCACATTAAAATTGTTTATCATTACTGGAGTTAAGTAAGCATCATTTGTAATCATCAGTTGGGTGCTCATTATGAGTTTGATATATTTTTCTTTAAGCTTAGTAAGTTCCATATGGTTCTACACGTACTGACGTTACTGTCATTTATTTCAGGACTTTTCATAATTGAAGTACACAGTTCTCTAATTTGTTTTATGATTATGGTATATCCTTTAGGGAGATTTAGAGCTTTACACATTTTTTCAATAGATTGTTTTTTGTGTTTAAATATATCCCAAATATTCTTCCCTTAAATAAGCGGTAACTGTTTAAGTTTATCATTTTTTATTTAATCTAAGGTTTGGATTTATGTGTAGTGGCTGTAGCATGCTGAATGCATTTGTTAGGTTTAATGAGTCAATTATTTTTTTGTAGTCTATTTTATGCTTTAACAAATTGTGTATTTTAATATTTTTAATACTTTTGCTATTAATAAAGGGAATGGCCTTAGGATTAAAATTACAGTTTTTAAAATATTCATACCATATTTTGATCCATAATGGGGTCCAGTCCTTCTTTTTTTGGATCATAATCTATGATTTTAATAATTCTGTTTGAGCAAATTATATCGTAGTATAAATTAAAATCTGGTAAACTGAGCCCCCCATTTTCTTTTGGATGCACTGACTTCTGATGGTTAACTCTGACTGACTTTGGGTGTCACATGAACTTAGCCAGAGTTATCTTTAGTTTTTTGAAAAATTTGATCTGAAGTAGTTTACTTCATTTGTTCTTCAACCTGTGGGTCCTCGGATCCACATCGGATCAGACACGGCCACATTTTCCACCTATGGCTCCAAGCTCCATGCTCCATGCTCCTCCCCTTACCCATAATGCCCCCGTCTCCCTTCAGATCTCATTTGCCACCTGAGAGGACGCAGTGTGGTCTGAGCTCCATAGCATTTAGCAGTATTTGTTTGAAGAGTAACTGGTTCCTTTTTTTGGCTTTTCTACCTATAACTTCTCTTCTAACCTTTTCTATACTTTCTAAGGGTTCTCCGTAGTAAAACTAGTTTGTAGGCTTTACTATCTTTCCTCCCCTCTTCCCTTTCCATGTGGTGCGTGTGTTTGTGTTTTGGGCTGGCTGAGACATGGCAGATGCCCTGAAACAAGGCTTCAAAAGATGCACAGAGTGTGGCCATAAGCCTTCCCTGGTGGATGGCCACACACTGTGCGTGGTTTGTTTGGGGGTGGCTCACCTCCAGTCCCCCTGTCCTATTTGTGCTGGGTTTAATCCCAGGGCAATTAATGACAGGTGTAACAACCTGATCCTTAAGGGCCTGTTTCCCTCTTCTGCTGGGACTGAGGTCCCATCTTTCCCTGCTGGGAAAGCAGTGACTGCTGCTTCATCTTCCCCTTCCATGGTCTCTGGGACTCACCCTACCACCAAGAGGCCCAGGGAAGGGGATAAAGCCAGGAAGGACCAGCCTCACAAGCGATCCCCCTGACCACTTGTCAGAGGCTGGCCCCCCCTGCCAAAGGTTAAGTCTGTTTCCAGGCCAATGACTCCTCGGCTCAGGTCCCCTAGGTTCTCACCTGAGCCCGAGGTACAGGTTAGCTGGTCGCCCCCTAGGCTCCCCCCCCACTGGCTTTCCTGGCCTACTTTGGCAGCGTCCTTCCACTCTACACTAAGCCTGTCTGAAGCGGAGATGGATCAGACGATGCAGAGGTTTATCCGCACTCAAATACAGATGGGGGGGGTCTTGCTGGGGCCTTCGCCCATCGGAGCGGGCTCCTTCCAGCCAGTGTTTAGACCCATCATGCCTTCTCCAATCCGACCTGCAGTTTCGGAGTAATTGGTTCAAAGGACAATCAGAGTTGAGTGGTTGGCGCCGGCAGTACCCTGTACCTCGACGCCGGCCAGTGCCTTGAGTGTGTCAGATCTGACTGGATCAGATCTGGGCTCTCGGAGCCACAGCCTCGGGTTCGGATCCGAGGGGGTGCTCTCTGCTCTGAGCTTGTCGGAGAGAAGCATCCCCCTCGGTGTCTCAGCTTCCAGAGGCTTGGCCCCGGCTCCCCGGTCGGATCAGGGGGGAGCGGCTTCTGCTCGGTCAGCCCAGGAGGTCCGTTCCCCCCCAGCATTCAACGTGGTGGAGAGGGTTCTCGCAAGGTCGAGGCCTCTGACTATTTTGTCTTCGTAGTCCATCCAGACCACCCCCCCGGCCTTGAGTGTGGTTCCGACCATCTTGCCCTATCAGGGACAGCCTGTAGCCATAGAGCCCCAGGAAGTTCTGGCCTTGGAACAACCTGCTTGCAAGAGCTCCCCAGATAGTACCCCGGAGGAGCCCCACCCCTGCAAGCATACGTGTAAAAGGAAGCATTTGGACTCTCCTCCAGCCCTCACCGAAGGCACAGACCTGGATGAAGGGGAAGGTTCCCCAAGATCACCACCCAAGGATGTCTCCTTTGGAGACATCACGGAGATCCTTCACCAAAGAGGGGGGGGGGTCCACCCCCAAACCAACCTCTGATGAGTCCGTATTTCTGGAGCCATTCGGCTCGAGCACATCTACCTCTTGGGTATCCCTTCCTGCTGATCCACTTGTGGATTTGCTAACATCTAGGGCACGGAAGGAACCAGACACCGAAGAGCCAATACCCTAGCGCCCGGACAAGGTCTTAAGCTCCCCCTCGGACAAGTTACACTGGCACAAGGGGTCCCCTGTAGATGCTATGCTGGTGGTGGTGGGCACTAAGAAGGAACTCGCCCAGGAGAGTTCCATGGTCCATCCACCTGATCGAGAGTCAAGAGTGTTGGAACGTTTTGGGAAGCGAGTTTATACTTCAGCGACCTGTGTGAGGGTGATGAACTACATGGCGCATGTCATTCGACTCGAGAGAGATCTGGTCAAGGAAGTCATGGAGTCGACCCCTGTGTCCATGTCGGCAGAGGACTGGAAATCATTCGATGCAAGAATGGCCACTCTAAAAGCTGTAGCCAACACGTCTATGTGTTTGCTCTCCCATTCCACTGAGGGAGCTGCATGGGCAGCGGGGTCAGGCGTTGCCATCCGGCATCACACCTGGCTCCGCTTATGTCAGTTCTCGGAGCCCTTCAAGGCATCATTTACCAGTGCCCCTTTTGATGGTTCTTCCCTTTTTGGGAAGACAGAGAGACTTTGGTCCAGAGTGAGGACGACGGGAAGACACTGTCTGACGTCAGGATTCATCTCCTCAAAGGTCCCTTTCCAGGAACCAGCTAGGCCAGAAAAAGATGTGGTTCCACAAATCTCAGGCATTTTTCTGAGATGCTCAGGACTCGCCTTCCCCCAGAGGCAAAGGAGGATATGATAGACGCCACCCTAGAGGCAGAGGGGGTCCTAAGAATTTTGGGTCCCGAGAACCTTTCTTGGATAAACCCAGGCAGCAGCTCTGAAGGGTTGCCCGGCTGTCCATCTTTGGAGGCAGTCGGGGGCCGCTTGTCGCTACACCCACTAGCATGAGAGTCCATCACTACAGATCAGTGGGTGCTGCGAATCACATCCAGAGGATATTTTGTTCCGTTCAAGCATCCTCCCCCATCCAACAAAGCCCTCGTGGACATTCCACCCTCACAGGAGGAGAAGGCAGCAGTGCAGGTAGATACACTGCTAAGAAAATGAGTCATCCAACCGGTCCCCCCAGACCAGTCTGGTTCTGGGGTTTATTCCAGGTTCTTTTTAGTGTCAAAAAAGACGGGGGACCTCAAACCAATATTGGATCTGTCCAATTTGAACCTATCAGTAACCAAGACAAAATTCCGGATGGTCACGATTCAATCTATCCTGCCCTATCTGCAGGCCAGAGACTGGATGTGCTCAGTCAACCTCCAGGATGCGTACTATCACATCAAGATGGACAGGCACTCCTGCAGGCTCCTTCACTTCCGGCTGGGAGTCAATCATTACCAATTTTGAGCCCTCCCCTTTGGTCTCACCACAGCCCCCTGGGTGTTCACCAAGGTAATGTCAGTAGTAAGCGGCTCACCTGAGGCTTCAGGGCATTCAAGTCTTTCTGAACCTGGACAATTAGCTCTTTACTGCCCATTCAGAGCATCTACTATGTCAGGCCAGGGACTCCTTCCTTCAGCTAGCCAACACGTTGGGCATTATGATCAATATAAACAACTCTGCTCTTCACCTGGCTCAGATTTTAGATTTCATTGGGGCATGGTTGGACACAATACAAATTAAGGTGTTCCTCACGTTGGAACATCCTTGAACCTCTAAACATTGTAAAACCTTTCTCAAAGGTGCCTTTCTTCTCAGACCCCCGGTTAAGGACCCAATTCTGCTGTGGGACCTCACCTTGTTGTTGCAAGCATTGTTTTCTCTCCCCTTTGAGCCTGTGGCATCTGTGGATCTACCATTTTTGATCTGGAAAACTGCCTTCTTGGTTGCCATCATGTTTGCTAGAAGGGCGTCGGAGCTTCTGGCTCTTTCTATCAAAGTCCCTTATACGATCTTTCATAAAGATAGATTGTCGTTACACACTAACCCCGTCCCTTCCTTCCCAAGGTAGCTTCGGAAGCCAATATTAATCAGACTATTAATTTACCATTATTTTTTCCTAACTACCAGAACATTTACTAGACATACATAGGCAGTTGAGGTTTTATCTTCACAGGACTAAACCATTCTGCAAGTCTGATCAGCTTTTTGCGTCCTATGTCAAGCCCTTCTTTGGTAAACCAGTTTTCAAAAGTGACTATTGCTCGCTGGACTTCACAATGCATTGGCTGGGCTTATTCAGACAGAAGTTTGTCTCTACCAGGAAAAGTGATGGCTCATTCGACACGATCTATGGCTACATCAGCAGCCTTTTGCTCTAGGGTCTCTTTGGATGATATTTGTTCAGCTGCCACTTGGGTCTCATCTCACACCTTTATTTCTCATTATAAACTGGATTTGGTCTCTAGGAGTAGAGTATCCTTTGGCTCTATGTTGCTCTGGAATATCCTTCCATGAGGACCTCCCAAGAGTTAGGTAGCTGGGGACTCTGTCCCACATGTTGAAGAACAAATGAAGTAAACTATTTCAGATAAAGAAGTTATGTACTCACCATAACATTCCATCTGAGTAGTTCTACTTCATTTGTCTTCAACCATTCCCCCCTCCTTCCCCCTAACCTTATCCTTTGGGATAGGACATGTTCCTTGTACCGGATGGTTATTGTTGGGATCTTTGGCCTCTGTCAGGGCTAAAGTTCTTTTGTGACATTTTGTGTTGGAGTATAAGGTGTCATTGGGTCGAGTGTCTGATACCCGCTAGGCAGCAAATTCGATCTGAAGGGCGAAGGGAGACGGGGGGGAAATTATGGGTAAGGGAAGGAGCATGGAGCTTGGAGCTGTAGCTGAAAATGCGGCTGTGTCGGATCCAGTGACCCACAGGTTGAAGACAAATGAAGTAGAACTACTCAGATGGAACTTTATGGTGAGTACGTAACTTCTTTTTTTGTGTTACCACATTTGATGCATTGAATTGAAATAATATTCTTGGGAGAATGTTGTTGTTGTCTTTCGGCTTTTCCCGGTTAGGGATCGTCACAGTGGAACTCCGGTCCGCTAATGATTGGCAGTAGATTTTCACGAATGCCGAAGTGCCAGCTTGACATTCAACCTTCAATGAAGGCACACCCATTTAAGCATGTCTTTCGAACGCCCACCCAGCCGCGAGGAATATTCATTTTAATAATTGCTACTTTCGACAGGAAAGTGAGTTTTACTTTTCTCCATTTTAATACATACTGTTCAATACTTGTCAGCAGTTTTATCAGATTAATTTTGGATGAAATGTTTTTGATCTTGTTGAAAGGAGATCTCCAGATATTTTAAGCAGCAGTTTATTTTTACTTCTGAACTTGAAAAGTGAGAATTTACATGACCTATTGGTTTTAGCAGGAATATTGAGGATTTCATTGGGTTGATTTTAAAAACTTCTTAATGGAATTTAAAAAATTTTCTTAAGTCACTATTTGGGAGTATAAAATATATATTTAAATTATTTAATAGTTACAGGACTCAATGGTACTTTTTTGTGTTTTAAGTAAGAAAAGGGGTTCTATATATAATTTGAAAAGGTATGGAGATAGTGGGCATTCCTGGATTTTTATTGGCACTAAATTTGTCCTATTGATATATATATATATATATATATATATATATATATATATATATATATATATATATATATATATAGTATTGTTTGGGCATTTTTGTACACAGTCTTGATTGTTTTTATGTAATTTTTGGGGTATATCAAAACAATACATTACTGAGAATAAGAAATTGCGATTTAATCTCTCAAATGCTTTACAAGAGTCTATTGCTAGTTATATATATATATTGGGCTTTTATACTATTTTGATAGCAAAACCATTGTGTCTAGTGTTCGCATATTATCCCATGTTTGTCTGTTTTGCATAAATTCTCACTGACCTGATGATATTGTGTTTGGTAATATTCTTTTTTAATCCATTTGCCAATACTGCTGCTAAGATTTTGATCTCTAGATTGATTAAAGAGATTGGTCTATAATTCCATGGATCTTTATTATCGGCCTTTTCTTTAGGTATAAGAATTGTTTTGGAAATATTCAAATTTAGATTTGTGATATTGTTAATTTAAAATTATATAAAAGATAACAGTAAGTTTTGATATTCTTTATGCAAATGTTTTATAGAATTCAGCTGTATATCCATCTGGACCAGGTGCCTTACTTGTTTTGAGATTGTTTACTGCTACTAAAATTTCTTGAGTAAGAGGTAGCTCTAGTAAGTCTTTCTGGGTTTGGGTTACTTTGGGGAAATATATGTTATTTAAGAAAAGATCTTTCTCTTGGTCTGTGATTATTTGTTCCTGTTGACCATATTGTTTAGAGTATAACCCTTCAAACACATTATTTCCATATTCTTATACTAGGAATTACCTTGGTATTTTATCTCTGTTATAAGTGGAGCATTTTTTACCACATTTATTAGTCTTGCTAGTATTTATGAGGGGCCTTGGCTCCATCTGGAATATTTTGCTAATGTTTTAATTTCTGTAAATGAATATTGTTCAGCACGTAGTAAATATAATTCTTTTTGGAGAGTATTTAGTTGCTCCTCAAAAGATAGATTAAAATTGTTAGATAGTTCCCCTTCTATTTCAACTATTTTCTTCTTTAATTGTCTCTCTTTACTTCTATATAATTTTTTGTAGTATACTGCTTTTTAATCAAAATTCCTCTAATCTGAGCTTTGACTGCTGCCCACGGAATATCATACATTGTGATAGAGTTGTATTGTTTTCAAGTTAGTCTAAAATGTTACTTATATCCTGCATAATATCTTTTTTTTTTGTTTGGAGTAGGTTGGGGTTTAAAGTCCAGTTGTATCTATTTACTTTCAGACTATCAGGGTTGGGCCAACTTAAATTCAATGTGATTTTAGCGTGATCTGAGAAAAATCGGGGTTCCGTATGATATTTGATCTCTGCTCTCAAAAAGATCTCAGAAATTATGAAGAAATCTAATCTGGACCATCATTTATAGCTCTGTGAATAGTATGTGAATTTACTCGTAGGTGAATTGTTGATTTGAAAGCAGTGTGGGTCAAATAAATCCAAATCTATTTTTAAATTAGATACTGCAGTAGTAGCCTGGGTGTTATATGTTTTACACTTACTCGTAAGTGACACGGGGTCACATACCGCATTCTAACCCCCCCCCCCCCAATAATGTAATAATGATTTTGAAAAAGGGTCAATATGTTGTATATTGTCATAATAAATTTTTGTTGTTTCACACATGGGCCATAAACATTCAAAAATAAGGTTGGTTTATCTAGAACAGATTTTTTAACAGTAAAATAACACCATCTTCCATTAATATCAGAGACATATTGCAGAATTTTTTCTTTAAATAACTTTTTAATTATGACTGCTGCACCTTTACTGTTTATTTCGTGATGCAATAATTGTTTTTATCCATTTTTGTTTCTTTGCCTTGTTCTCAATTCTCCACTAGCATATGCATTTCCTGTATAGATATTTCTGCCTTTGATTTACACACTAAATGTAATAATTTCCTTTTTTTTTAATTTCTTCTATCCCCCTAACATTAAATTAATCTATTACCCACATTTTCTTTCCTCTCTTTTCTGTTTTTTTTTTCATTGTTTTTAGAGATATCCCATTGTTTAGAGTTAAAACATTTTTAGGCAGAGTATTAGGCATTTATATTTATAGCACATAACAGTTCCAGCCCTTATCCTGTGCCTACAAATCTACTTTGCGAGGAAGAGAATAAAGATTTAGAACAAATAGGTTTCTTCATGTGTTTATGAAAGTAGCTCTGAGAATTTCTAATACCTATACATTTTAATTCCTTAGCATTCTGTTTAACATAAAAAATATATCCTTCCCTACACACCTGCATCCACTCCATGGCTCCTCCCTGAGCTGAATGAATCTTAATCTTATATCTAACATTTGTTTTGCATTTGTTTTTCTTACAGTCTAAATATATTAGATGCAGTACAGGATTTATGTATTTTCCTTAACAGTAATCAGGTCTTGTATTTTACTTAGATCTCAAAAGATGTATTTCCCTTTAGTACTGTGTTTTCTTTTTACAGGATGGTTTTCACCAGGCAAAATGCTGTAAATTTCTTGTCAATAATTTAGGTATTTTGTCTTTAAGGGGGGGGGGGGGTTATACATTTAAATTTTCCTCATTTTATCTCAAAAGTCTTAGTTCCTGCATTTCGATTAGTTCAAATTCCAGTTCAATTGTTTGGTCAAAGTCACTATCTTTTCCACAGTCTTATTTATATGTGTGTCTGGCCAAGTCGAAAAGCAAGATACAAAGCTACAATATCATTATGAATTCTCTGTGACATCTAAGTGAAATCATACTGAACTTTTAACTAGAACTGTAAGACCTATTTCACAAGTACAACCTCATTTATGCACTTGTCCTTCATTTGTTTATGTATATTTTAGCATAGCAGCACATCAACTTCAATTCAAAAACTTTTATGACATGTTTGAGATTATATATATGATGTTTTTTAATCATGTAATTTCTTAAGTGGGTTATTTCCGTACCCTTTGATTTAATTTGGGGGGGGGGGGCTGAATGTTGCTCCTGTGCTGAATAAAGCTGTAAAGCACAACAAAACAGCTCTATCATTTTAACATTTGCTATTTCCCCCTATAGCATTTACTTCACACATATTTTCAAAAACATTTTAAATTACAGTCCAAAACAGCAGTCTGTCTTATCCTTGAAATTTATGTCCATGTCCATTTAGCAGCAATAAATTCCCTCTCCATTTTTCGGTTCGACTTTTGTGTTTAGTAAAACAGGTTTTCCCCTTTTCTCTCCTCCCTTCCTCTTCTTCCTTTTCCCTTCTAAACCTCATCTGTAGCTTCTATTTTCCAGTTTTGAATTTTCTTTCTTTTCCTTTCCTCACTTCTTGTTTGCACAGTCATTTTATTTTACTGGGTCTTACTTGTGAATGCATTGCTTAGTAGGAAAACAGGAATGAGGAAACAGAAGAGAAGAGATTTCAGTTAAAGATTGTTTATATTTGGGAGTATACACACTTGGAGATCACCGCTGGTCATCCTTTTCCCTATTTACAGGTTCAGTTCCCATCAAGAAAAAAGTCTATAGTATCCGGTTAGTGTATTCTTTTTATTCTCTGTTTTCTGTATTTGCTATTTAGTCAGAGTTGTACTTTTCCTTGTCTCAGCTTATTAAAGTTCCAAGTTAGGGTTTGGTTTTCGGCAGTTCGTTAAATGCTTTAGCAAAGAACATGTTTTGCTTCATCAACAGAGTCAGCTGTATATTTACTGTCCTTATATTGAAATGTTAAGGTATATGGATTGCACATCTGAAATTTGATCCTTTTAGAGTTCAGGTAGATGCAGAAAAGTGATAGTTGCTGTCTTTGTTTTATTTGGATGGGTAGTGTCACTTATCTGGTCAGGATAAAACAGACAAGCGGTTGTGGGTTCAGTTCAAGCAGCTTTATTACACAAAACATGTCAGGAATGAGGCTTTGTAACTTAAACTTATAAACAGACTGACTACCACACTCATACATGTTAATACTCTGGCTGTTCTCTCAAAATGGCACTGCTGCCTGCATGTGCTCACTATGCTTTTTAAAGGTACATCCTCCCTCTTTGAGAACTAGATCATATACTAAATTAAAGTATTCGATGACATGCAATTCACAAAAATGATCTTTTGACATGCAATCAAACAAAATTAGACACACATAAAACAATCATGTCCAGGTTGCTGTGTATTTTACACTAGGTATAGAAATACGATCTGACCGTGTATGAAAGTCAGAATTGGATCTAGCAATGGGGGCCGTCTTCAAGGAATGTTCAACTTTACGGATAACTGGGACATCAAGAACGGGAATGAATACTGAGACATGTTCTTCGATATGAACATTGTCAGGGCTGTTCCGAGATCTAGAGTCCATCACCGGTATGATGCTGAGATATCGCTTCTCATACAGGAAGAAGATGTCTGCGGCTTCTCCTGTATTCTATACCCTCAGATTCCAAGTAGGATCTCGGCTTGGCACATATAACTCTCACTCGATCAATTCAATCAAATCCTTTCACCGTTTGCATCCTCACTGTCTCTCCTTCTTTTAATGGACAAAGACATCTGCTCATTTTATCATAGCTGGACTTCTGAAAAGGATGCTTCTTAAAAAGTTGGGCTTTGATTGCTTTGGTGTTTTTAGCATTAGGCACCAACAAACTAGAACTAATAGGCAAGGTTGTTCTGGTTTGCCTAGATAGAAGTCTCTGAGCAGGCAAGCCAAGTAGGTTGTCACAGGACTTATTTCTGAGATTAAGTAATTTCAAGAACATATCGGTATTGTCACACTTTGACCTCTCTAGTAATTGCTTTGCACTCTGTATTGCACATTCAGCAAGGCCATTTGACTGTGGGCATTTGGGACTACTAGTAACATGGATAAAGTCCCACTCTTTTGCAAATCTCTGAAACAATTGACTGGTAAACTGAGAACCACTGTCAGAATTAACTGTGTGGACTGCCATGGACTGAGATATGACATTTCATCTTAGTAATAATAGCAATGGACGTTAGGTTAGGTAGCAAATAGATCTCAAACCAGTTCCAATAACAGTCTACCAGCACTAAGTAATGCTGATTGTTCCACTCAAATAGGTCAGTGGCTACTGTTGACCAAAGAAGTTCAGGAATTTGGCTTAGCTGAAGTGGCTCTTTTTGCAAATGTTGCTTATTAGTACTGTTGCATACTGAACAAGAAGAAAGCACTTTACCAATATCTTTCGATACAGAAGGCCAAAATACTAGTCCTTTCTCCATTCTTTTGGTAGAATCAGAACCAAGGTGGTCAAGATGCAAAATCTGAATGTATTCATGTTGTAAGGAAGTAAGAGCAATAACTTTTAGACCATTGGAAATTATACTATCTTCCATCAGCATCTCATCTCTGTATGGAAAAATAAGGTTCTACTTCTGGTGGTACACAATTGATTTTATGGCCTTCCTACATTGATGAAGTGGTTGAGCTTTTGCAAAATGGGATCAGTCTTTGGAGGATCTCTTAGCTCATCAAGTCTCATGGTAGAAAAATTACGCACTTCCATTAACACCACAGTCAAAATTCTCTGCATCAAGCTGTTCCGTGGCATTTCTGGGTGATCTGGGCAAGGTTTCAGACAGATAAAGTTTGCCTTTTGTATAGACCATTTTGAAATTATACTTTTTCAATTTGAGCATCATTCTTTGTAGTCTTGCTGGAGCTGAATGCATAGGCTTCTTTAAAATACTGACTAGAGGTTGATGGTCGATTTCTATTTGGATAGCTCAGCCATAAATATAATCATAGAACTTCAAACATGCAAACACAATTGCCAAAAGTTCCTTCTCAGTTTGAACATACTGCATTTCAGTTTGGGTAGGAGTTCTAGATGCATAGGCAACAGGTCTGCCCTCTTGAAGAGTAACTGCACCAAGACCAAACTTTGAAGCACCACAGGAAAGAACTACTGGTTTGTGGACATCAAAGTACCTTAATGTAGGTGAGTTGGCAATTTGCTGTTTGAGGTTATCAAATGCTCTCTGGTGGTGTTCTAACCATGACTAGGCAACGTTTTTGCATGTCAGCTCTCTTAAAGGCACTGATAACTCACTAAAGTCAGGGATAAATTTGCCCACACAGTTAACCATACCAAGAAAGGGGTGAAGGGCTTGAACACTGTCTGGAACTGGCATCTCAAGAATAGCTGCTTGTTTAGAATGGTCTGGTCGTAGGCATGCACTGGTAAATAGATGACCTACATAAGTAACTTCTGGTAATCTGAATTTACATTTCAGAGGATTATAACGCGCTCTGTCCAGAACTTTCTTGAGGTTTCTATCATGCTCTGCTTCACCACTACCTCCAACCAGTAAATCATCAACTATTATTGCACAAGGGTAGTCTGAAATTTGCTCCACTGCACGCTGAAAGACTTCACTGGCAGACTTTATTCCAAAAGGCATGCTGAGGAATCTACATCTACCAAATGGGGTAATGAATGTAGTCAGTAGTGAAGATCTGCAATCAAGCATTACTTGCCAAAAAGAACTCTTTGCATCCAAGACAGAAAACAGTGACATTTAGCATGAAGGTGGCAATCTCCTTGACTGTACGCATAAGATGATGACATCTTTTTAATGTCTTGTTCAAGTCTCTTGGGTCAATGCATATTCTGATTTCATCTGAATTTTTCTTATGAGCAGCTATCATGAAAGATACCCACTCAGTTGGTTCTGTGACTGGACAAATCACACCTTGCTGCACCGTTTTGTCTAACTGGACCTTGACTTTGTCCTGCATAGCTATTGGAACTCTCCTTGCTGGTCTGACCACTGGACTGACCTCTGGTTCTACTTTCATACAGTACACAACTGGAAGTTTGCCTAGCTTGTTGTAGAAAACATCAGCATAATCTGAGAAAATAGCGTCACTGAAGCTGGGACATGTACTTACATGATGGACTTCTTTGGTAAAAGAAAGCAGTTTCATTCTCAAACTGTATGAAGCCTAATAAAGACTGCACAGGTCTTCTGACTACATAAAATTGCAAGCTGTAACTGTTCCCAGCTGAACAGCATGAAAGCACTACTAAGCTTTTGGTTTAAATCTCTTCACCTCCATAAGCAACAAGCATTGCACAACTGTCCAAATTAAGTTGCTCAACAGGTCCCACTTTAGCAAATGTTTCTGCTGACATTACATTACAGTTTGAACCAGTGTCTGCTTTGAGCTCTGTGGGTTCGCCACCGATCAAGACCATATAAAATATTATGTTTTATTTATTACGTTTACTGGGTAGTGTCCAACTGGGCCAGGGGCCCATTTTGAGTGGAGACCCGGGGAGAAAAGCTCCACAGTATTATAAACAATGATTGCACACAATACAGGCATTTATACAAGCAATAGTACAAACCAAGCAAATGCACCATACTGTACTGTGCTATTTATATAAGATAAATAATACAACAGAGAATAGTATTTATAATGAGAAACAAAAATAGAAGTGGGTTGGTAGTTATCCAGGAGAGAGGCAAGAGCACAGCCAATGATTAGACAGATGTTCCTTTAGGAGTGCTTTGAACTGATTATGGGTCTTTTTTGTGATAACAGCATACTTCATTCTTTGCCAGCAAATCTACTGCATTAACCTTCTCACCGACCACTGCTACACCATCTACATAGAAAGTAGGGTTGCAGCCTTCTACATGATCAACTTGCTTTTTTGAGTGACCTTTCTTAATAACTGAATGAGGCTTGCTTGATTTACAAAACTTTTGAAAGTGATTCCATTTTTTACACTTGTGGCATTGCTGACCAAATGCTAAGCATTTCTCTTTAGACTCATTAACTGTCATAATTGTGGTGCCAATCATAAGACACGACTTGGGTTTTGCTGACTCACCCTTATGCTACACCGAGCATGCCCTTTTTACTGAACTAGTCTTAGAATTTTCTAGAAAGCGACAGGGTTTCCCAGGCAGACCTCCAGGGGTTGTAGCTGCCATGTGCTTAGGCATGTTTCTACTTGCCACATGCTGCATGCTGTCTCCATTTGCTGTAGAGGTTGCTGAAACCATGCTCTTATCACTTACAAGCATACATGTGTGCCTTTCTGTGAGCTCATGGATTTAACAAATCTCTATGGCTTTGCTTAATGTTAAGTCACTGTCACGAAGCAAAATCTTTACTGCAGCACTATTAACACCACAAACAAGCCTGCCCTTTATTAACCCTCGTCCTTCAAGTGACCAAATCTGCACGTTTTGGCCTTATTTCTCAAGTCACTGATATAAGCTGCAAAAGTTTCACCTGGGTTTTGGTCTCTTGTACAAAATAAGTGCCTCTCTAATGTAATATTTGTCTTGGGGTTACACATTTCCAAAAAAAGCCTGAGCACTGAATACACAATAAAGCCGAGAAAAAAACAGAATCCAGCAGTTAGTTCCAACACAAGGGCTCCAAAATTCCATGTTTATTTTGAAAACTATTATAAAACTTGTCAAAAACAAGCCATTCAATAAAACACTGAATGTTTGAGCGCTTTCGTCTTAATGAATTGACATAATCAGAACAGTCAAAGTCATGCCTCCTCCTTTGAAAATGTGTTGGGTAATTCAGATACCCGGACGATTTGGTTATTATTTGGAAGGGCAATGATGAACAGTTTGCTGATTTTTTGAGAGAGGTGGAAGGACTTACAGACTTTTTGCAGTTCACTTGTACTGTGAACAAGGACAAGGTGAATTACCTAGACATTGAGATTTCACAGTCTTTTGTAGGCAGATTTGAGACTAGAATTTACAGAAAAACTATATTCTGTAATTCTTTCTTATTTTTTACAAGTTGTCATCCATTCCACTAAAAAAGAAGGATCGTGAAGAGTCAATTCATTAGAGTTTCTAGATTGACGTCCAATGACAACGAATGTCTAAATGAGTTCGATTTTCTTAAGAACATGTTTAAGGAATGTGGATATTTGTTGAACAAGCTTCGTCATGTGATATGGAAAAAGAGGAAAGATATCCATGCCCCTATTATAAAATATGGTCTTTGTGGTGGACAGGAATTTAAAAAGAAGGTATGTACTCACCATAACGTTCCATCTGAGTAGTTACACTTCATTTTTCTGCAACCTGTGAGTATTCGGATCCATATCGGATCAGAGCCGGCAACTTTTCAAGCATCTGCTCTGAGCTCCAAGCTCCTCCTCCCCTTTACCCATAACTCATCGCCATCTCCTACCTTCCCTCAGATAGCGTTTGCCACTACTCAACCAATTAGCAACTCAACTATATAATAAACCCTGAACAGGTTTGAGGGAAGGAGGGTGGGACAGTTGCAGAAAAATTAAATGTAACTACTCAGATGGAACGTTACGGTGAGTACATAACTTCTTTATCTGAAGTAGTTAACTTCATTTTATCTGCAACCTGTGGGACAGAGTCCCCAGCTACTTAAACTCCTGGGAGGCCCTCATGGAAGGATATTCCTAACCACCGCAGAGCTGAAGGATGCTCTCCCTCTGGAGATCAAATCCAACTTATAATGTAAAATTAAGGTATGTGACCTTGCCCAGGTTGCTGCTGCACAAATGTCATCCAGTGGAACCCTAGACCAAAATGCAGCAGAAGTCGCCATAGATCTGGTACAATGAACTTTAGCAGGACCTGGCGGGGACAAACCTTTGTCTTTATGAATCTGCAAAATAGATAGTTTAATCCATCTAGCTAAGGAAACCTTGGAGATGGCTTTGCCCAGAAGGGGTTTAGAAAAGGACACAAATAACTGGTCAGACTTACAGAAGGACTTTGTTCTGTGTAAATAAAAACAAAGCTGTCTATGAACATCTAGCAAATGCAGCTTATATTCACCCTTGTTCTGAAAATTTGGAAAGAAAACAGGCAGGTTAATTGTTTGATTAATGTTTGACTCAGAAGCTAATTTTGGTAAGAAGGAAGGGTTCATGCGGAGAGAAACCCTGTCCTTATGGAAGATCAAGTAAGGGGGCACGGCAGACAAAGCTTGAATCTCAGAAACCGTCCTAGCCAACGTAATGGCCACTAAGAAGGCTGTCTTCCAGGATATGAACTTCAAATATACTGATGCTGCAGGTTCAAATGGGGGAACAACTAAAGCCTGCAGAACCAAGGTAAGGTCCCAAGGAGGAATAGAGTCCTTAATTGGGGGACGCAAAAGAAAGGTGCATTTAAGAAAAACCTTACACAGTCTAGAAGAGGCCAGGGCATTCATGTTTTCGCTGACATGGAAATTCGAGATAGCTGCAAGTTGCACTTTCACAGTGGAGGAAACAGCCCCTCTTTGAAAAATATTGGCCAAGAAATCCAACACTGCAGGAACAGGGGCTGTAAAGGGATTCAGGCTTCTCTGAGAAGCCCAAATAGAGAATCGTTTACGTTTACTGTGGTAAATCTTCCTACTGGAGGCCTTATGGGACGCCACCAGAATAGTTTTTACTGAAGATGAAAGACCGGGAGTCCTGGCAATCAAGGGAACTGGAGCAACCGTCAGCTTGAGGCTGTCCAGGTTGGGTGGACAAGTGCCCGAGGGATGGGAAATTAGATCCGGGCAGGGATCCAGAATCCAAGGAGGAGGAGCTAGCACATGAGACCAGAGGAAGGGGAACCACACCCGATGAGGCCAGAACGGGGCAATGAGGATCATCAGTTGGCAAGCTTTCTGAAGAAACTTTGGAATGAGAGGTAACGGGGGATAAGCATACAGTAACCCAGGAGGCCAAGCATGGACTAGAGCATCTCTGGGGGAATCCCGTGGTGAGGGGATCAGAGCGAAGAACTCTATGCACTTCAAGTTGGAAGGAGATGCGAAGAGATCGCAGCAAGACTGACCCCACGCAAGGAAGATCTCCTCCGCTATTGATCGTTTCAGAGACCAATCGTATGGCATTAGAATAGCCCGACTCAATCTGTCCGCTAAAAAGTTGGAATGTCCCGGGATGTGAGTGGCAATCAGAAATCGACTGGTGGAGATCGCCCACTCCCACACGCTCATGGCCTCGCGACACAGAGGGTAAGATCTGGTTCCTCCCCGTTTGTTGATGTACAAAACAACCAACATGTTGTCTGACTAAATTGCAAAAGTCCCCGGAGGAAGGACAGTGTGAAAGGCTTGCAATGCCAAAAGCACTGCTCATTTCTAGAACACTGACATGCAATCTGGTCTCGATCTGGGACCACATGCCTTGGACTGTCCTCCCCAGATAATACCCCCCCAACCGAACTGGGAGGCGTCCATGGTCACTGTGGCTTAGGCTGTGAGTGAAACAAATGGGCATCCCACTAAGATCTACGGCGATTGGAGCCACCAGAGAAGAGACGCCCTGCAGGCTTTGCTTATTTGAATTGGATATTCCCTGGGGAAATCTAGCCAAGACCACTGTATGGCCAGAGTCCACT
Organism: Protopterus annectens; assembly: GCF_019279795.1. Taxonomy (NCBI): domain Eukaryota; kingdom Metazoa; phylum Chordata; order Ceratodontiformes; family Protopteridae; genus Protopterus; species Protopterus annectens. The sequence continues at coordinate 1,628,843,620 of NC_056737.1, forward strand.
GAAGAAAACGCATGTGAAGACGCGCATAGGGGAGGATCAAGAATGCTGCAGCCATAGAGCCTAGGGCTCGGGGAACGTCACCCACCTTTGGTAGCCTGGGGCCCACTGATATATGGGCCCGTAGGCTCTGGACCCTGTCTGGAGTTAGGAAGACTTTCAATTGAAGGGTGTCCAGCTGTGCCCCGATAAAGTCCAAGATCTGCACCGGGTCCAAGAGGGACTTGGAAACATTGATAGTGATCCCTAGCCGGTCTGCAAGGTGAAGGAAGGAGTCTCTGGCTATGCAAAGAAGATGCTTGGTGGAAGCAGCAAGGAGCCAGTCATCTAGGTAAGGGAATACCTGAATTCCCTGAAGTCTCAGGTGAGCTGCTACGACTGCCATTAACTTGGTAAACACCCTGGGGCTGTGGTGAGACCAAAGGGTAGGGTTCTGAACAGGAAATGACTGGCTCCCAGCTGGAAGCAAAGGAATCTCCAGGAGCTTCTGCGAATCTTGATGTGGTAGTAAGCGTCCTGGAGGTCTGTCGAGCACATTCAGTCACATTCTCGAAGATAACCTTGAACCTGGCTGTAGCCAAGCAGAAATTCCAGATGATTACCCTACAGTCCATTCTACTTTGACAGGTCCAAGATGGGCCTGAGGTCCCCCGTCTTTTTTGGCACCAAAAAGAACCTGGAGTAAACGTCTGATCCAAACTGATCTTGGGGGACCGGTTCGATGGCTTGTTTGCAAAGCAGCTTGGAAATTTCTAGTGCTGCCGCCTCCCTTTGAGAGGGTGGGACATCTGGGAGCCACTTTGGTTGGATGGGAAGAGAAACAAATGGGATGGTGTAGCCTCTGGATATTATTTGAAGCACCCAACGATCAGCAGTTACAGACTCCCAAGCAGTTGGGTGCTATGATAATCTTCCCTCGACTGTCTCCAGAGTAGGACAGTTGGGCAACCCCTCAGGGCTGCTGCATGGGCCTGTCCGAGAAGGTCTCCCTAAACCCAAAGTTCCTCTGCTCCCCTCTGCCTCTAGGGCGACATCTGTCCTGTCCCCCTCTGCCTCTAGGGGACGAGTTGTCCTGAGCATCCTGGGAAAACTGTGATTTTCAGAACCACATCTTCTTTTGCTCTCTCTGATTCCTAGAAAAGGATCTTTGAAGGCTAGAGAAGTGGACTCCGACGGCAGACAAAGTCTTCCCGTCCTTTTCTCTCTGGACCAAAGTGTCACGTACTGTCTTCCCAAAAAAGAGAGGAACCATCGAAGGGAGCATTTGTGAAAGATGCCTTGAAGGGGTCCGCAAATTGACACAGTCTGAGCCAAGCATGTTGCCTCATAGCCACGCTGGTCCCAGCTGCCCTAGCAGCTCATTCAGTACCATGGGAAAGGAGTTGCACAGACGTGTTCAATACTGATTTTAGAGTCGATATTTTCATGGGGAACAGATGCTTGTCCTCTGGCGACAAAGACTTGTGGGGCGACTCAGCGAACTCCATGACTAGGTCTCGCTGCAGTCGTATAAAGTGGGCCAAATAGTTCAGCGCTCGGATGCTGAAGAAAACACTTGCTTCCCAAATTGATCCACCGCCCTGGACCCCTTGTCTTGAGGGTAGACCAAGGAACACTCCTGTGCCAGTTCCCTCTTGGCGGCTGCTGCAACCACCATAGCATCCACCGGGGATCCTTTGTACCAGGCCGGTCTGTTAGAGGGCGGAGAGTGAATCCTGTCTGGGCGTTTTGGTATCGGCTCTATGGTGTCAGGCTCCTTCCATGCCTGTGTGGAGATAAGATCTACTAAGGGATCCACAGGAGGGGACACCCTGGACGTAGATGAGCCTGTGGCAAAAGCCTCCAGGAATACTGACTCATCCGTAGAAGGTTTTGGGGCTGACCAACCTCCCCTCTGGCGGAGGATCTCCATGATGTCTCCAAAGGAGACATCCTTGGGAGGTGACCTGGGGGAACCTTCTCCTTTATCTAAATCAGTGTCTTCTATTAAGGACTTAGGGGAGTCCAGGTGCCTCCTTTTAAACATGTGCTTATGGGGACCCTCTTCATTGGGACTCTCTGAAGAGGGCTCGTGAGCCACAGGGGGGTCCTCCAGGGGAACAGCCTGGGGGTGCTCTAGCACAGGCTGTCCCTAGGACAAGCTGAAGGGAGTCTTAACCGAATCCAAGGGAGTCTGGGTGGAATCCAAGGAAATAGGTTGAGGTCTCGATCCTTGGGAGAGAACCCTCTCCACCACGTCGAACGCCGATGGAGAGCGTACCTCCTTAGCACCCAACAAGAAGGAAGCTCTCCCCGGGTCCTTAGTGAGGATCGGGGCCAAGGCAGGAGTAGCCAGAGCACCGAAGGAATGGCTCGGTTCCGACAAAGTCGGAGCCGAAGACACCTCCATTCCCTCGGATCCGACTCCCCATCCCCGGCCCAGAGAGCTGCTCGGATCCAAACTGGTCTGATCCAAGGAACTCAAGGTGATCGCCGGAATCGAGGAACAGTTGGCGCCAAACCCCTAGCTCTGAGGATCCTCGGATCCATAAACCCCGAAACCGCAGGCCGGATTGGGGAAGGAGAAATTGGATGAAAGAAGGGCATGGAGGTCCCCCCTCCAGAGGGAGAGGGGCCTGGCAAGAACTCCCATCTGGATTTGGGTCTGAATAAATCTCATCATCCTGTCCATATCCAATTGCGATAGACTACGAGTCGAGCGCGAGGAGGGGACCAACTCAGATCGGGCTGATCGCTGCGACGACCTGGATGAAGGCCACTGATCCAAGGGCTCTGTCGGCTCCTGGGAGAACTTTGGGGAGTGGAGCCGAGGAGATGCAAATCTAGAAACTTTAGAAGGTGGGCTAGGGAAGGGCTCCCGCTCTGGAGACTGCTTACGGGGCCTATCCCCCCTCTTGTCTCTGTCCTTGTTTTTCCTGTCTTTTCCTTTGGCCTCCCCTTCAACAGGTCTAGTGGGAGGGTGAGTCCCAGCCTGAGGGGGAAGGTTGAGCAACTGCTGGAGGAGCAGATGCCGATGAGTCCAGAGAGGAAACAGGTAGAAGGCCTTTTGCGAACAGTTTGGCCTTCCTTTCTTTCAAGGCCCTGGGGTTAAATCCGGCACACACACACAGCACTGAACAGATAGATGGGGAACACCCAGGCAAACACACAGAGTGTGACCAACGGCCGGTAAAAGCTTATGGCCACACTCTGTGCATTTCTTGAAGGTAGGTTTTGGCTGACCAGACATACTAGGAACACACAGCCAACCTACTTAAGACTGACACTCTAAACACACACACCTAAGGCGTAGGGAGGGCCTGGACTAAACTACTTTACAACAAACTTTTTTTTTTTTTTTTTTTTTTTTTATATAACCGACGAACAATCAATTGGGGGAGGAAAGGGAACTAAAAGACAACACACTCTCACTATCTGGAGAAAAAAACAACCAAAAAGTCACTTACTAAATAACCCAACCCTTGGAGCTACAGAGATCAAGATGCTGATGTACGAAGCGGCAAACGAGATCTGGGGGAAGGTAGATGGGTTATGGGTAAAGGGGAGGAGCTTGGAGCAGATGCTTGAAAATTTGCCGGCTCGGATCCAGTATGGATCCAAATACCCACAGGTTGCAGATAAAATGAAGTTAACTACTTCAGATCAATGGCTACACTGTGTCTCATGACACTAGTCATAACATGGTATTACATTACACCACTGATGTCAAAAATATAGGCGGCATTATTCGGAAGAAATGGGACATTTTTCATTGTCACAATGACACTAGGAAACTGGGCAGTATAGTACCTACCTTTACGCACAGAAATAATTTAATATCAAGAATTTACTGCAGAAGCCTCTCATTACCACTACAGATGCATTTACACACATCACCAGGAAATGTGGTAGATGTACACAATGCCAGTTCATTGAGATGGATTATAATGATCCGATTTTTCAGGCCATCAGTAAGGAGGGTAAAGGTAGTAGAATCAATTGTTTAACCGAGAGAGTAGTGTATTTTGCACGCTGTGTCCGACGCGCCATTTTTTACATAGGCAAAGCAGATAATGCTTTGAATAAAAGAATCTACCAACATGTATATAGTATTCAACATGACGACAGTAAGAGTGCTCTTGCCAAACATTCTGGGACCTGATTTTTGGATGCAGTTCTTTATGGATGTAATATACCTTTTAGCAGTAATTGTAAATAGTCATGTGATCTACTGAATTGATTATATAAATGGTTATGCATGTGTTTTAGTATACATCTGATGAAGTAGCTTTGCTACGAAAGCGCTTATGTACCTGTCATTTTATTTTAAAGCAAAGAATTATACTGGAATTTACCCAAGGAATGGCGTACAGCAACAGTGATCCCATTCCACAAAGGTGGTGCCTCAACGGACCCTGGAAACTATCGCCCCATAAGCCTGACTAGCCTGGTCTGCAAAGCTATGGAGCGGATCATCATGGAACTCATAAACAAAGACACTGGGAACCTACAGACGCTAGATCCTACCCAATTCGGCTTTGTTAAGGGCAGATCCTGCCTCATGAACCTGGTCGACTTCTTCGAAACAGTCACCAAGGCCATAGATGAAAGAAAGGTAGTCCACACAGCCTACCTGGACCTCGCAAAAGCCTTCGACACCATACCCCACTTGGGCATCATAAATAAGCTCTCCAGCTTAAATATCAACCCCTATGTCATAAGATGGGTTGCAAACTGGCTCAAGGACAGAACCCACATGGTCAGAATTGCGGGAGCCATGTCAGACTCTAAACCAGTTACAAGTGGCGTCCCACAGGGCTCAGTCCTGGGACCGCTCTTGTTCGGTATATATTTTTCTGAGGTACAGGCCAACACAAGAGGTCTATGGCTGACCAAGTTCGCAGATGACTGCAAACTGGGTGCCATAATAGACTCTCCAGCTGACACAAGCATCCTCCAAAAGGGTCTCACAGAGACGGATAACTGGTGCCAAAGCCATGGCCTGAAGCTAAACGCCAAAAAGTGTATAGTCATCCCCTTTGGGAAAAACAAAGTGCCCATAAATTACCACATAGGTGGTAATCCATTAAGTACGGAGGAAGTAATTAGGGACCTGGGAACCCAAGTTGATAGTGATCTCTCCTTTGACAACCACGTTGCCATAGTGATTAAAAAGACCTTCTATATAGCCCACCTTATCATGAAAGGATTCACATCTAGATCAAGGGAGGTCATTGTGCCCCTTTACTCGTCACTCATCCGGCCCATAATTGAATACAATGCCCCATTTGGGATGTACCTTACCCGATACCTGCAGCAACTGGAAAGACCCCAAAAGTACCTCACCAAGAGGATCAAGGGTCTCAAACAGATGACCTATGCTGCTCGGTTAAAGAAACTCCAGCTCTACTCAGTTGCATACCGCCTACTTAGAGGCGATCTGTGCCTGACGTATAAAGCCATATCCAACCCAGAATTAATGGACATGCTCCACCTCAAAAAATCCAAATCCACTAGAGCTACGCGCTCAAGGGACTTGAACCTCAACACAGAAATTAATAGGACATGCTAGAGAGACAGATTTGTGACCCAGAGGCTCCCAGCACTCTGGAATAGAATCCCTGTCCATATCAGGCAGAGCCCCTCACTGACTCTCTTCAAAAGGAATCTTGATGAGTGGATGGGAGATCGTAGGTTTACCCAGGGGATCACTTCTGTGTCACTACTAGACAGAGGCACAGTAAACTAACCTAAAAAAGGGCACAGTTAAACTCATTTTAAAGGGTGGCGAAAGCCAAACACACTCTGGCTAGGCTGATAAATGCCCTAGGGCATATAGCCTAGTATCAACCTATGAACCTATGAATTCTTGCTGTCCTTGGATCCTTCTGTGTCTTTTACATTCTGGGATCTGTGTTGATTTTACTGGTTTTGCCTTTTCAGTTATCGAGCAGGTGGATGCTTCAGCTTATTTGGGCGACTAGCATAACAAACTGCTGAACAGAGAACTGCACTGGCAGCTCCAGCTCGATGCTACACATCCACCAGGCTTAAATGAAAATGTTTCATTACACAGTGAACTTAAGAAATGAGCAAGCAAGCTGTAAATCTATTACTTGATATTCTTATATATGTTATCCTTTCACCATTCTTAGAGTTTGAGTGTGCTTCAAAGGTAGTACAATGGTGATTATTCCTGTTTGCTATGTAGGAGACCACAGTTCAATTACCTGATAATGGGTAAAGTATTTTTCAATTTTAGCTTATTTTTTTATAACTTTATGCTTACAATTAATGACGGAGTATTGGTAGGTGTGTCTTTTTTGCATACAACAGTTACCATTGGTTGTTTTTAAAAGTTATGTGAGTGAAAAATGTTATTTATAGGTTTGCATGACTTTGACTGGCGGTTCTGATGTCAATTCATTAAGGCGAAAGCGCTCAACCATTCAGTGTTGTTGTGAAGACTGGTAGAGAAGGCTGCCAGCCTAGCTAGATAGAATTTTATACATAATTCTATCATTTGTAAATATGAATGTGAATCACAGGCTTGTTGTCTTAAATGAAAAAAAAAATGCTGTCACAAAAATGTAGCAACAGTGCTCTCTACGGACCCAGTAAAAGCATGCTGTGACCCTTTGATCTAAAGTCGGCTCTGGCCGGGCTAGATGAAGGCTTCCTGACTATTGTTTTAAGGCTAAAGTTAATTACCAAAATTTACATGTGGAATGTCCTTTATTGCTCTAAGTGTAAAAGAATGTAAATGCAGTTTCTGTCAGCCTGGGAACACCAGGAAAGTGTGAAATGATGTAATGATTTATCAGAACTGCAGTTTCAATTTAATCAGTGAGAACCAGAGATTATTAAGCATTTTTGGCCTGAACATCCAACTCAGCACTGCCTTATGCTCTATGTAAGTAAGTTATTTTAGAAGTGTGTTTTCTTGTAGAAATAGTCTAATCTTTCTAATTTTCTAGCTAAGTGTTTTTCTGTGATGTCAGAACTGTACTATTGATTTATTTTAAGTATTCCTGTGTGATCTCTGAACTCTTGACTAGCACTGACTGTGTAGTAGAAAGTATTGTGTTGTGGTTTTAATTATTTACTATTAAATATTTTAAAACCTTTTAACTGTGGCTAGTTTGTGTAGAGAAGTTAAGCTCTAGAGTACATTGCATATTTACAGAGTTTACTGCCAAGTCACTCTAATAAGCCTTGAGACTGTTTAGTCACATCTACCAATATTAGCTGGGTGGTGGCAAGTGGTACTACCATATAGTCTGGGTAAAAGGGGCACAGCTGGAGAACCTGTGCCAGCTTTCCCCAGAAGATTCTGTGTGGTTGTATAAACTCTTATCTCAAAGTCTGCGTGTGTCAGCTACTTGGGCAGGGGCACGAAGCACTGGTTAGACCGAGAGGGTGCTGGAGATTTTAGCTTGCCCAGCTAGGCTGAGATCTGGACCCTCTAGATGTGTCAGTGGGGAGTCTTATTGGGGGACCTGGAGAGCAAGGGAGTGACCAACCCTGGACTGACTGTGATCTCTGTGTGTTCTTAAGGGAAATTGCACTTTACTGTGTGTATTTGTTATCCTTTCCTCTCATATGAGACTTCTCTGGTCATCTGGTGTTAGTGGTGAGAATTGAGGCTCCTTGATTGCTGGGCCAGGGCACGGGCATCCCAGTTGTGTTGAATAGTTTGTTTTTTGGCAAGTTTTACAACAGTTTTCAAAATAAACGTGGAATTTTGGAGCCCTTGTGTTGGAACTGACTGCTGGATTCTGGTATTTCTCTAAATTTGCATTTCAAGCAGTCAGCATCCCCAATTTCAATGGCCTCTGACCCAGCTAAGTTAAGCAAAATGAAAGCCCTTGTATGTGCATCTTTGTCGGAAAAAGCTGCTTGTATGAAAATATCGTATTCCTGCTCAAATACCTTCTAATTCTCTGCTATATTATGATCAAACACAACTGGACTAAGTCTGCAAAATGCCTCTGCCTATCAACACACAGTAGTGAAAGTGCTTGAAATTATGTACAAACATATACACATAAATATATATGCCAAAACTTTATGCCACTACTTGTAATTATGCCCAATAGGACAACAAACTCTTTGAAATAACTGCAATTTGCCAAATAAATCTCCGTAGCACAAGAACACTTTGACATCACTGTACTTTGTGAAACCACTCCTTAGTGTAAGAAATACTTTGAAATGACTGTACTTTATGAATAAACTGTACACAGCGGAAAAAGCTCAGAGTAAGCAACACTTCATGATGAATACACTTTGCAAATAAACTGTACACAGCATAAGAACCTTTCAAAATGGCTGCAATTTGTGAAGTAACTCTGTACAATGAAAGAAAACACTTTGAAATAGTGGCACTCTGTGAATAAATACCCACACTACAAGAAACTTTTCAAAATGGTGTACTTTGACTGAACTTTGCAATATAACTGTACTTTGCACCCAGCAAACCCATTGAAATAACTGCACCATAACAAAACACACAATCTGCAAACACTTTGAACACTCTAAGATACCTCAAACAACTCTAATTATGCTTTGAATGGCTTTGGTCAATGCAAAATAGTAGTTTGTGCCCAAACATGGTCTTTTACTAAAAAACATGCAGTCGCCTTGCTCTTTAAGCTTAATTTGCCCTTTTATTGTAGTCGTTTGTCCTTTTAATCTCAATATATAACTGCGGTAGCGTTGTCGTCTTACAGTAAGACATTGTCCTGTTCGATTCTCAGCTAGAGCGTCTTATGTGTGGAGACATGCGTGAGTGGGCGTACCTCCGTTGAAGGTTGTGCGTCAGGGCCGGCAACTCGGCACGTAAGAATCTACTGCCAATCATTAGCGGACCAGAGTTCCGCTGTGGCGACCCCTAACCAGGAAAAGCCGAAAGACACAACAACATCATGCTCAATATACTTTTCTTGTGCCCCTTTTACTTCAAACATGCTCGTTATGCAAACCAAAGGTAATTCTGAGCCCCATATGAATATTTCTGCTAGTTTTATCAAATATCGTAGTTTTGAACATTTTAATGTTTTTTGTACCTTTTGTTTGATTATGTTTTGTGCTACTCGTTTGATTAATAATGCATTTTGTGCCTTACCAATGATCCGTTTCATTTTCCTTGCCAAATAAATCATTTGTGCAAGTTTTTTTGTTACCGTAAGTTTGTTTCTGGCCTTTTTTGTTTGTCTGAGCGCCGTTTAACTCAACCAGCTTAATCTGCCTTCACCTTCAACTCTGCACCTCGTGGCTTGAAGAAGTTGCTCTTTTAATCCCGTTTGACACCATGTCGCTCGTCCGGGCAGGATAAAACAGACAAGTGGTTGTGGGTTCCATTCCAGCAGCTTTATTACACACAAACACATTAGGAACGAGGCTTTGTAACTTAAACTTATAAACAGACTGACTACCGCAATCATACATGTTAACACTCTGGCTATTCTCTCAAAATGGCACTGCTGCCTGCACATGCTCACTATTTATATGCATGTGCTTACATCTGGAAATATTTCTTAATGGTACATACGCACGCTCTGTTCTACAGGTATGTCTTGAGCGAATTATATTTTATTTCTGTTCCAAGCTATACTTCTTTTCTTTTTTGCTGCTGATAGGATTTTTTGGACATTCTGGTAATTCAAAAGTTTCACATAGATTTGTCTTGGTTTATCTAGTACTTGTTTTGGACGGATAGCTTGATGTGCCCCTTTCCATTACAACGTTGTTTGCTTCTATAGGGTTTTCCAGTAGGGATACCAGGATTTTTTATATTGTTTCTATTAGATATGCTTGCTCATACTTTTTTGGAACTTCTCTGATTAGTCTGTTTCTTCTGCTCCTAGCTTCCAAACTGATGATTTTTTTTTTTTGTTTTATGTCTTGGATATTTTTTGGCATTTATTTTACCATAATTCTGCAGCTGGTCTATTCTTAATGTGTTCTCTGTTACTTTTGCTTCTGTTTTCTCCAGGCGAGAGGCAATTTGATTGTGTCTCTGAAGCTTCATAGCTGGTCCAAGAAGTTTTGAATGGCCATTCATAGTGGCTGTAATGCAGATTTTCTAAGGACAGGTAGTTGCTCTGATTTTGATGTAGTAATAGTTTTTAAGATTTCCTGTTGTTTTACAGTTCTTGGTATTTTAATGATAGTTTCTTTTTTGGGTGTCAACAGCAGAATACTTCATTTTAATTGTTTGTGCTCCCATTGTTTTTATTTCATTTGACATCTTAGTAGAGTTTCTATTTTACAGAGTTGACTTGGCCCTACTTTGCTTCCAAGTGTCAGATCTTTCAGAGATTAGCTTAAGGGTTTTCTAAGTTTTCTCATCAATTTTGCTCTTTTTCTTCTACATGAAGTCAACAGCAAGTTTAATTAGGAGCCGTTTTCTTTTTATCAGAGTCTTTTTTTTTTTTTTTTTTTACTTCAAGGCTAGTTTAGATTACGAGTTTTATGGAGCTGTATCAATAAGGTGCTCGTAGGATATCCGCCATCTTGGTTCCCTTGTCAGAAATGCATTTGCTGGTCTTTGAGAAGTGTGCATGTATTTACGTCTGTGTCTTCACATAACTGTTAATTTATCCAAATGTATAAATCCTGTAGCATTCTCATTTCAAGGATTCTCTCACAGAGCATCTTAACATTAGACCCCAAAACAGTGGAGGTGTCAAAGAAGGCAATTTATAAAGGTCACTTTGGTACTGTCGACAAACTCAGATTACTGGAGCCAGACATGATGGTGGAAGGCAATGCCAAAATCTGCTGCCTGGGTTAAACCTTCAGATGAACTCTAACCACACTGTGAAGTTTGAAATTAATAATGCAGTTGACATCTCCACCTGCAAACTCTGTTTTAGCACTCGGTCAAGTGATCCAGCAATAAAACTAATGCATCTCATCTGCTAGCTCCCATCAGAATCTAATCATATGAAATATAGTCTGTGCAAGTGGAGTACAGGGGCAAAGCCCCAATTACTGGTCAGGTGATACAAGTCCAATAAGTACCTCAGGTGCTTGTCTGCAGGCAGGGAAGATGGGTGTGCCTATCCTTGAGGGAAGAGATGAGCTGGGTGGAGCTTGCTGAGCCCTGGCAGAGGCCAGAGCACAGACAAACAAGATCACTGGGCCTGGGCATACACAACAGAACAGGAGGCCTACTACTATACGGGCGCAGTATGATCACACTCTTAGGCTACTCCTCACTGCTAACCTAACCTCATGCTATGACATCAGCGGGATACCATGAGGGGTTAGGGCATTGCAAAAGCTCCACTGTGGAGTCACAGTATGACAGTGCAAGAGCACCCCCATCAGGGGGACCCTCTTAGTGCAGTTGTGTAAGTCACACTAAGGAATCACTGAGGAACTGGGAGATGGAGGAGACTGGAAACAGTTTGAGCAAGTACTGTGGAAGTGGGGAAAAAATGAAAAAAAGGTAAATAGGTCACATCCCCCAAACAGAAAGTGTAAGATGTGTAAACACTCTTCCCAATTCTGTCTATGGCCCTGCAGTCCTTATCAAGAGGCTAGATGATGGAGCTCAGCACAGTCAGAGCCTTTTAAAGGTGGCTAAAGCCACAAGAAAGTCAAACCTGGAGGGTGTTTCTTTCCAAAATGTTTGGCCCTTTGGAGGTTTAAGTATATTAATTGGGATAGATACAATCACAAAAGAGGTATCCCACATCTTCACTGCTGTCAGTTTCACCAATTTTTCTATTGATGGGATTACAAACAATGACTGCTAGATATGTGCAATGCCTCCTGCAGAGTCCTCTGCTGACTGGATGTTTGGTCTGCAGGCCATCCCATTCTTACCATTATCATTCCTAAAATCTTCTCTTACCAGGGGTTATCCAGAGAAATAGAGGAGAACTTTGTGCTTCCTCCTGCATGTTTCTATCACATCTCTGATGACTCTGAGGATGATGAGGAAATATGAATATGTCCAGACATTATGGAGAGATCCTACATAAAGCTACCAGGTCGTGCCTTCTCTTCCTGTCTGATAAGCTGCACTGTTAGATGGTCAAGGAAAGGGACATCCGCAAACTAGGTTAAGCTGAAGTCATAGATGCAGTGGCAAATGCAGAACTCTCAGCAATGACATTGTCGATGATGGCACTGATGTAACGCTCGAGGCTAACAATGACAACACAAACAATCAAAGACCCAACTTCCCCAAAGCCAGCACCAACCCCATGAGGCCTGGCACTGAGTAAGAATCTAAGGGTTGACATCTAAAAACAGGACTGACAACTGTACTGACCAAGTTCAAAATCAAGGTCTTTGACTCCTAAGACCAACCCCAAAGTCAAACTCAGAATACAGATCAAACCTGAGGGCTAACCATTCCTCCACCTTGGGGACTTAAGATCCCATGATGTCAAAGTTATTGATAACTCTGATGCTGACATTACTGCCAGTGTCAATGTTGAAGGCTGTGGAATGTCGATATCTGAGCATCTTGGTTCAGTGCTGGCCTTCTCTTGACTGGGTTCTGGATCATGAGAGAGTGGAGAACCCAGACAATCTTGTAGGAAAAAGGCATGGCTGAAAAACTGCCTCTATCAATGCTATAAGCAAATGAGGAAAAAGCAAAAGACATCTTTTGCTTAGCTCTAATGAAGTCCACCACAAACCTTTAATCAATTTCTGGGGTAAGGATGAGATGAACTTTGACTTCGCTGATGGGCGCTGTGCAGCCCATACATAATTCAAGAAGCCTCTATGTCAATCAAAGATGTCAAGACTGAGGCCCTAATAAGCTTATTAAGATGCTTTTCAGAAACAGCTAACATAATCGGGGTCTATATTAGAATGACAACACGTCACTTACGTGAATCCCGAAAGACCGGCACATAAACAGTGAACTACAAGAACACCAAACGTCCTTAAGTGCAAAATTCAAAATACCGTATCGCCATAATTGTCCACACCATGTTTAGTGAGGTAAAACGTCAGTAGGAGAGATTCCCTTATCCGGTAGAGCTCCCTAATGTAAATGTGCAATAGTTACCAACCTTAGGGTTAGGGTGTGGGTTTAGGTAAGTGTATATATAGCAATACATTCATATTTATTTTGTTTGGGTAGGCAGTACATAGTTGGCAGTGGAGTTGGCCAACAATGGCAATTCGATATTTTGAATTTCGCACTTAAGGACGTTTGGTGTTCTTGTGGTTCACTGTGTATGTGTCGGCCTTTCAGGATTTGCGTAAGTGAGGTTTCGGCATTCTAATACAGACCCAAATAATCAACTTTATCTTTTTCCAGGTGAGGACCTGAAGAGGTCAGCTTAATGTCCGCTGCTTCCTTTTATGGCTTCAGTGGCAGGAAGCTTAGCCAGTGAGGATGAAGGAATTGGCTATAAAGAAGCCTACAAGATCAAAATCTCGGCAGGGATGTTCTCCAGTATGGTTTTTTTTTCCATTTTAAACAACTTTAGCTTTTGTTCTGGTCTTTAACAGTACTAGGTGAGAAGCTAAGCAGTATAAGTAAAGAAGGTGTTTTTCCTGTGGTAGTATTTTATAACAACACTTGCACATTTGGAAAGCTTTGCTGTTCCATTATTTATATATATATCTGTATTTGTTAACCAGGATGCAGAACCGGTTCAGATGGACCTTTTTCAGACTCCATCCAGAAATACAGTTAGGATAAGTGCTTTCTTAATATATAAAGAATGGAAAACAAAAAGAAAGTTAGAACATAGAACTATAAATGCCAATAAAGCACCAACAGACAAAAACATTTACTGAGCAACTACAAAATATTGGGTAAAAGAAGGTGAGGCAATGAAAATGCCTTAAGATTTGGGGACAGGAAATGAAGAAATAAAATTGGCAAAAAGAGAGAGAGAGGCAAAAAAAGCAACAGTCTGATTTGAGTCAAAGTTCATAAAGGAAAAGGTAACTAGAAATCTAAGCAAAAAATTGAAGAACCAACAAACTGTTAAAAAAAAAACCCGAATTTTTGTATAACACACTAAACTTAAACAGGGTTCTATTTGCATTTTCTCCCTTCTATCTTTTAAACTTTATAAATCATTGATAACGAGCAAAACAACAATTAGATTGGCTTCAGACAAACTCTCTGAACTGCTGGATGTCTCACTGGAGTGTAAGGAGAAGTAAAAAATGAGAACAGCCTTTAGGAGTACATAATACTACTGCATCCAGTGACAGCAATAGCAGCTGAACCAGTCTTAGGATCCTGCCAGTTCTCTCTCCAGAACAGAATGCTACTGCTATAGTCAACTTAACAACTACCCTGGAAAATAATCCTATTATAATCTCAAAATGTTAATTCCAGACTACACGACTTTACATCCAGATCACCTTACATGAGATCCACCTTGAGGTGGATGATGCCCTAATGATCACTTGGATGTTGCAGCAGACTTCCAGCAGGTGAATAAGCAGATAAAGGAGAGAGTAGTGAACCTATAAGAATAAAGTTGAGCAGTTTATAAAAAAACAAACATCGCTTTTAATTCAGGATGCTGTCATTGCAGTGATCTGTCAGTACCTGAATGCATTACTGACGGGATTGTCCTTGAATTAAATATCTCTATTGTGAAAGTTAATACTGTTAAGTATTACCTTTAAGATCGGGCATTTTGACTAGCTCCTACAAACAATGCAACACATCAAATGCGGCGGTTATTTCAACAAATAGATTAGTTTTAAATTACTAGAGTCAAAAGATCTCAATTTTTTCATTTACGATATACAACGATATACAACTATAGTTAATTACTTACTTATTTTTCAAACAACATTATGCCTATAGGAGTTGGAGTGGATATCAATATTCACTATTATCTAACACAGATCTGACTGCTTCTCCCAAGTTTAATTGTCATATTAATCTCTTTGGCTAATAAAGTTATTCTAAGCTTTACTAAACATCCATATGACCAATTTCAACAATATTAACAATAATTTTCTTCTAAATTCTGCTGTACATAATTTAAATCAGAATAAAATATTAACTAGTTTCTCTATGTAGCAGGAAGGTGATCATCGAATGTGCTAATAATCTTCGAATCAATAGTAACAGAGCATGTGCGTATCAGTTAATGTACTTAGAGACAACTAGTATATACCTGCTTAAATTAATATGTATGCTCAATAAGATACATTCAGTTAATGAACTGCTATATATTACTTATTTTCCTTAGACTGTGGATAATTTGAAAAACAATAAGATTTTCAGACTTGATGTATAAAAGAACTCCACTGCAGACTATGTAGTGGAAAACATAAAAAATTTAGGAGCATCACTTTCATTACATTTATACTATATAAAAACAAATGACATGCAGTATGCACAAAAAACAGCTAACAATGTACATAAAGAATTAAATATGGTGATCTGGTCAGACTGGTGGTTGTATCAATGAACTGAAAGCCTCAGCTGTGGTGCCACTGCATGCATGGAATGATGAAAAGGAAAGAAGTCTAAGAAGGTTTCTCTAAGATGTAAAATGTCACTTAAGTAGTACTTCCCTTAGTTCACAGTCGCTGCAAAATACTGCCAAAGTTCAGCAGCAGTTGTATTACAGAAATGTGAAACATCAGGAGAATTTGTTCCACAAATTATTGCACTAGTATAACAAAATTCATGGAATTCTGAGTGATTTTCAATGTATAAAAAAATAACACTAATAAAAGACAGGTTTTTTTTTTTTGTGACAAAATTCTACATCTGAACGTGAACGGTTACCATTTCCAGGTGAAATTCCATATGTACACAAGCAAGCACAAATTTGCAGTCTGAATGTAAATGATTGAACTTGTTAACACAACCTCACAGATCATTTCACAGAGAAGAATAAGTCATTTTCACCACTTAAATAAAACAAAGTAAAATACTACAATGGCAATAATGATACAGGCAAATGAACTGAACACACTGAACACTGCATCATGACAAAAAAAAAAAAGAAAGCCTGAGAAATGCATTCTTGGGATAAGAGGCAAGTGTGTAAACTGTTGTGTCACTGACAAGAACAGTGTAGAAGAAGAATAGAGACACAAGACAAACAGGATGAGTCTAGAGGAAAGCTTACAAAAGGGTAAACAGGAAAAACAAACCAGCACTAATAATCTACAACGTAGGGCAAAGCTTCCACACTTTTTAATTCCACATAGTACAGCTAAAAACTGCTTCAGCCAAATGCAGTACATAAAAATGCAACACAGCAGTTAAAAATAATCCAAAAAGATAAGTGATTTTGTTCCACTGACATATAAAAGGAACTTGATTAGATAAATGAACAAACTGCCATTAGGCTTCTTAAATACTCTTAAGCCAATCACAACTAAAATTCAGAACATACCCTTATTGCAAGAAATAGCCTGACAAAATTAAGCATAGTAAAAGGAAGCATTTTAAAAGGAACACAACCCCCCTTTTTCTTTTCATTCATAAAAGGAATATAACAATGTTATACAGAACAGCAGCATTCTAAGGCTAAAATTCAGCGAAAGAGAAAAATGATGCATTCTATCTATTTAAAGCTCTTAATTTAAGCAGACATTTTATATTCTCTGCATCATTTAACCCTGGCCAAAATTGTGCATTTAAACAAAGCTGCCAAAGCAATTCTGCTTTCTCAAGTAAAAGGGGGCAGGCACCTCCACGTTCTGACATAATTAATGTTTGTACAACAAATTCGAAAACATGCCCAGGACTAGCTTGTCTTGCTAAAGCATTTGTTTCTTTCCCTAGACGAATGTCACTAAGGTGTTCACTCATTCTGTTTTTTAATTTGCATTCAGATTTCCCTACATAGAAACATGAACAATGGGAACAAATAGCACAATACACTATTTTACTAGTGTTACCAATTTGGTCTACCTTTTATGCTTACCTTATATTTATTAATAACTATTTCACTAGTTTCAAGAATATAGTGACAAAATACACATGAAACACATTTATGCACAGAACCTATTTTACAAGTAGGCACAATGCGTTCAAAGGCTGACTTTAAATTTTGTCCTTTTTTATAGACAAAAATTGGGGGAAGCACCCAAATGGGTGTTTTCTCTCAGCAAAATTTCCCAATTCTTATAAAGAATGTTCCTAATCCTATAGCTATCGTTGCTAAATGTAGTAAGGAAAGCATGAGAAAATTTTGTATTATTGTTATTATTACTCATTGCTTCATCATTGCCATTTATAATGGGAATAATTAACATTTTTACTATCCATTGATGAAACAGAAGAAACTGCCTCAGCCATATCAGTAGGGACCATCTTATTATGCCTATCACCCAAAATGGGTCGAAAATATCCCCTAGCTCTTTTTTTCAATAACTTCCTGACTTAGTTCATTAATCATCGAGTCAGGGTACCCTCTATGTAAGAGCATATTTTTCATTTTGTCAACCTCATTTAAAAATGATGACCAAGTAGTAACCATCCTCGCTGCTCTAACAAATTGTCCTTTGATAACTGCTCGCTTTTGTGTATAAGGATGGTTACTACTAAAGTGTAAGAAGGTACTGGAATATGTCAATTTCTGATAAATTTCGGCTACAAATCTATTATTAAAGATGTCCTTAATAATAAGAACATCTAGGTAAGTTATTTGGTCTCTACTAACAGTAATGGGTAAATTTCAAAAACAGTGTATTGGGGCCCTTCCATAAAATAAAAATATTATCCAAAAAGTGGATATATGACACACAGTAGTTGTACCAATCAAATGGAAAAAGAAATATTCTCTCCCATTCAAGAATCACTATGTTGGCATACAAATCACCACATGAGGACCCCATAGCTACCCCCTCATTCTGACGGTATAGTTCCTTGTTAAACAAAATAAAAATTTTACTTTACCACCAAATCTTATAGTTGTTCAAACATGTTAATCTGCTGTTGATTTATACCCTTAAGCCTAAGGTATTCACAGAACCACTCTTCACCAACATCATGGGGTATGACTGAATACATATCTTTGACATCAATGGTGACAAACAATCTGAATCAAAAGTTATTGTATCCAATCTCCTTAAAAAATCCCACGAATTTATACACAAATGTGACTCATTCCTAACTATGTCTTTTAACTTAGTGTCCAGGAATTTAGCCAGTGGTTGAGTGATAGACCCTCTAGCATCAACAACTGGTCGCATAGGGGGCTGGTTCAGGTCTTATGAATTTTTGGTAAACCAAAAATTGTGGGAGTAACCGGGTATAACACAGACAGTTATATTCGTCCACGGAAAAAGACCCATCAATAAAGAGGTCCTGCAAAAAACTTCTAATTCTAGAATATGTGGTATTCAGCTCATTCAGTGAGCTACGATCATATATTCCACTGTCCAAGATATTTTTCATCTTACTATTATAATCACTTACATTCATAATAACCAACCCCCCCTCCCTTATCAGGTTTCATGAACTGGACACCAACAGATGACAAAAGCAGGTCTAAATTCAATTTCTCATATTCAGATAAATTGTTTTTACTTCGTTTATTACCTGACTGAACTAAATGTTCTGATTTAGAACAAGTAGACCTGATGTCCAGTTCCCATTTGAAACTGTCAAACTATTATTTGGACAGGTATCATTGTGAAACATTAAGTTCAGATTTAACTTGCGCACAAAGTTTCGAATCAAGCAGCACTTGCACCAACTTAATAATTTGCTGGGAATAAAAGACAAACCTTTAGCTAGCAGATCACACGTCAATATCAATGACAACCGAAGAAAAATTATAAATTTTAAAATCACCAAGGGAATTTTCCACAATATTTAAAACTGGTGTTGCATATGAGAAGTCATTAGTAGGCAAAAGTTGAACAGTCATCTCCTCCCTCTCCAGGAACCTCTGTTGTTCCCACTGAATGGCTTGGACCCCTTCTGATACTGGTGGTGTCCCTGTTGTCTTGATGCATTCCAGTTCATGTTTGATCTTTGCTGGTTCATCAGACGTTCTGATTGTCTCAGAGGAGGGAAACTGTTGTTGCCTAAAAAATCATTCTCAAGTTCATTCTCTACATCAGCATCCTCCGTGACACCTAAATCACGCTGTTCTCCCATCTCAGAGACAAAATATGCTCTTCTATTCCACACTTGTGAGTGTGGTGGCGGGGGATAGGCAGTGTTATTTCTATATTCCTCTATATCCCTTGTTAGTTTTTTAAGTTTCCTATTCCTAATGGTTGTCATCTGTTTGTCTATCGAACGCAAAATATGAGCATATTCATATTTATTGTCATTAAAAGTCACATCTTGTAAGACAGTTTGGTCTAAATGTAAAGTGTCTCTAGTAAGGGACTCAACCAGTTGTGTTGTGCTTAATCGCCAATTCCATATATTCAAAACCATGCCTATCGAATAATTGTAGAAATGTGTTATGAAAGTTGGAATTGGGAACCAAACTCATAGGAAACTGTTAGAGTCTAAAGACCTTTAGGTACTACTTTCGTTTTAACACTCCTTAAAGTAGTTAGCATCCATCTGGGTTTTTTTTTTTTTTTTTTTTTTTTTTAACATATTACGGTCCAGTTCAGCAAATTTCTCATTTAGAGAATTATTACCAGCAGCAACATTATTCAGATAACCATTTGCACTGAGCCATTCACTGAGCAAAGGAACACCATTTAACATATTAAATGGCCCATTTGGCCGCCTATTAAAATTATTAACTCTCTCATCTTGTATAGAAGTATTTGTTGTTATAATACCACCAGAAACAAGTTCATTAGGTGGAGAAACGCCAATAGAAGCACTTGTAGAAGCCAAAACTTCATAGGGTTTGTCCAAAACATGGTGTGTACTGAGTTGAGATAAAGAAAGCTATTCCAATCGATCCATACGCTTATTTAATTCCTGTATTAAAACAGTTAAATCACCAATAGAACCTTCCAAAGTCGGTGAAAATCGTTGTTGTGTAGAATCCAGTCTGCCCAGAATCAAACACCAAACAGGAAAAACACCAAACCAGCACTAATAATCCAAAAAGCAGGGCAAAAGAAGGCTCCACACTCCAAAATGCTTTAATTACACATAGTACAGCTAAAAACTGCTTCAGCCAAATGCAGTACATGAAAAGGCAACACACCAGTTAAAAATAATCAAAAAAGATAAACGCTTTAGTTCCACTGACATATAAAAAGGAACTTCATCAGATAAATGAACAAACTGCCATTAGTTTTCTTAAATACTCAAACAAATCACAGCTAAAATTCAGAACACACCTTTACTACAGCTGAATTTTAGCCTTAGAATGCTATTGTGTATAACATTGTTATATTCCTTTTATGAATGAAAAGAAAAGGGGGGGGGGTTCCTTTTATTATGCTTTCTTTTACTATGGCTTTTTTTACTATGCTAGGTTTTGTCAGGCTATTTCATGCAATAAGGGTATGTTCTGAATTTTAACTGTGATTGGTTTAAGATTATTTAAGAAGCCTAATGTCAGTTTGTTCATTTATCTGATGAAGTTCCTTTTTATATGTCAGTGGAATGAAAGCGCTTATCTTTTTGGATTATTTTTAACTGCTGTGTTGCCTTTTTATGTACTGCATTTGGCTGAAGCATTTTTTAGCTGTACTATGTGGAATTAAAGCATTTTGGAGTGTGGAAGCCTTCTTTTGCCCTGCTTTTTGGATTAAAAAGGGTAAAACAGACAAGGAATGATGCAACTAGAGGAGTTGTACCTCTTCTTACTACAGACCAGAAAGGCAGGAGGAACATGTTACGGGTGGCACATGATTATGTCAGGCAGATATGAATGAGTCACCATAAAGAGGAAAACAAAGTTTGGAAGGGGGACAGTGGCAGCACATTATAAGAAACTGCTATCATGAATCTGTGAAACTGTGAAAAGTAGGGGTTTGGGACCTATGTAACAGCTGGCGAGAGAGGTGGTAGAAGTGGAATTCGCACAGGCATTCAGGTGGGCATGGAACAATTGGAGAACAGGAAATGGATGAACTTGAGGTGCAAATTACAACTGTGCGAGTGTGCAACCTAACAGCAGATAAAGAGATACTACTGCAATAGTGTTCATTATCCATGGGAGTTAGCCAAAGGCAAATGCCAATCTTTTCAGCACAACTTCCAGAGCTTTCAGGTGTCCCCAGAATGGAACTAAACTCTTCTCCTTCTCAGGAAGTCAGTCCAATGTAATGCCAAATGGGAGAGACTTCGGAACTACTTTCACTTCTTTTTCTTGTATTCAGGTCAGAAAGTGCGTTGCTGAGATAAAAGCATGATGATGCTCTTGTGTTCCTCAACCTAATTAGATCTACATGCCTACAATTGCCTTCAAAATGGCAAAAAGGTTAACATAATAAAGACAAACAAAAGGCCTAGAAATCATCATTGTTTTTAGCTCTTCTGAATTTCTCTGCACTCCTTTTTCTGTATATCCTGACCAGTGCCAAGAGCTTACTGTACTCAAGAATGGCCCAGAGTTTAATGACTATCAAAGAAAAGCACTGAAACTAGCTTACTATGATATTAATTCATGAAATATTAAACTGTTGGCTGAAAAACTTCTACAGCAAGTTCAAATAATTACTGTTAAACCGAGAAATCCTAATACATGGAAACAGATCCTGAAAGGAAACAGATCCTGAAAGGATTTTAGAGATTCTGCGGGCATACTTTGAGAAATTATATAACCAAGACAAATAGGGGAGTGGTATGGAAATACAGTCAGACAAGTTCTTAACAGAAGGACACTTAAACAGCTAGATAGGGATGAGAGCAGAAACCCGGAAAAAGAAATCTAAGGAAGAGATACACCCAAATACTGAAGCATCAGGTGTCAGAGGTAAGACACCAGAGTTGGATGGAATACCAACAGAAATTTAGAAACTAGTGGGATGGGGCTCCTAGCTATTTGGAAAGAACTATTTTAAGTTTAGAAGGTAAGAAGATACCAGACACATGAAAGACAACAGTAATGATGGTAATCCCAAAGAAAACAAATATTCAGTTCACGCATACCAACGACCACAATTGCAAAATTTTCATGACACTTTTAGCAAAACGGCAAGCTCTGCAAATGCCTATGATAATTCACTTTGACTATTGTGGGTTTATAGAAGGAAGACAAACATCTGATAATATTAATTAGATACTGATGACACAGCAGCAGCAAGTTAAAGATAAAGAGAAATTGAAGATGGTAGGTTTTGATGCTGAAAAAGCACCTGACAGGGTCGACTGGGCCTTTTCTGATAAAAATAATGCACACTGTGATTTCCCCACTGAAACTGATTGACAATAGTAAGGATATATGAAGGAGTAGGGACAAATAAAAGTGGCAGGCTCACTGCTGGATATTAATACTGATGACTAGGGATGCCCACTTTCTCTTCTGATATTTACTTTATACACAGAGTTGCTGGTAGCAAGAATAAGAACCTCTGATCAACAGGACTACAAGTGGCATGACATGCCAGAAAATATAGTATTATTATGTGGCTGAAATTCTCTTATACATAACAAATACAGAAACTTCTCAGAATTATCTGCAATACTGAGGCAATACCATAAGATAAGAGGGATATAAAATCAATGAACATAAAACAAAAGCCATTGTCAAACTCGTCCCCATCACATAATTTGGTGAATTACTCCTATGACTGGGGACATGATAAAATTAAATATTTGGGAATTTGGTTAAAAATGAAGAACCTTAAGCAATGAAAGGAGATGTTGAGAGAGAAAAAGAAAAAGATAGTCCAGAAAAAACAAATATAGAAGAATGCCATTTATTGATAAAAACAGCAAGATTAGGACTATTAAAATTTTTTTGGTGACCTTAGTCCTATGTGTAGGACAGATGTTTTTTGCAGAACCAGAGGAGAAAAAATGTGGAAAAACACACAAGATTTTATTTGTAATGGGGAAAACCTTCAACAGCTTGAGAAATAATAGTCTTACCAGTTGGGCAGGGTAATCTAGGCCTCCCAAAGTTAAAATTAGAAGTTATGTACCTACCATAACGTTCCATGTTAGTTGTCTTCATCTCGCCTTCTTCTTGCTGGATGGGTTCGGAGCCGATCCTCGGCTCCGACTCGGCACTAGCTTTAGCTCGAGAACTCCTTTTACCAGCTCGAGGCAACCCTATATCCCATGATGCAAGGCGGAACTACCTCAGATCTCGTTTGGCAGCTAACTAACCCTGCTAAAGACTTATCCTAATATAATTAGGAACCATGGTTCCTAAAAGAAGTCCTCATAACAATGCTCCAGAGGAAGCAATCTAATAGGAACTCTCCAAGATCTGTCCAGGCCAGGCGGAAGGAGGGTGGGGCCTTAAGAAGAAGTCGAGATGAAGACAACTAACATGGAACGTTATGGTAGGTACATAACTTCTAAATGTTAAGTTGTCAATCTCGCCTTCATTCTTGCTGGATGGGACCACGTCCCTAGCACCTGTATCCCGGGTGGCTCAATGGAACAGACTCTTGAGAACAGTGGAACCAAAACTGGCCCTATCTCTGGAGGCCAAATCCAACTTGTAATGAGACACAAAAGTATGAGGCGTGGCCCAAGTAGCTGCTGCACAAATAGTGTCAATGGGAAGTCTATCCTGAAAGGCTACAGAAGTGGATAGACTCCTGGTCGAATGTGCTTTTGGCTTAGAAGATAGTTGTTTGCCCCTTAGAGAGTACACATAGGAAATGGTGGAAGTCAACCATCTAGATAAGGTCACTTTAGATACTGGAAGACCCAACCTGTTTCCTGCATAGGAGACAAACAATTGGTCTGATTTTCTAACTTGTTTAGTCCTATGTAAGTAGTACCTGAGCTGACGATGAACATCCAAAAATGCAGCTTCTGTTCAGCTCTGTCAGAATAGTTAGGAAAGAAAACTGGTAGATCAATAGATTGGTTAATATTGGCTTGAGATACAACCTTGGGAAGAAAGGAAGGGTTAGTTCTGAGCGAAACCCTATCCTTATGAAACACCAGATAAGGTGAACGAATACAGTGGGCCTGAATCTCAGAAACTCTTCTTGCAGAAGTAACAGCCAGCAAAAATATAGTTTTCCATGTCAACAACTTTAAAGAACACGTACCAGGCGGTTCGAAGGAGGTAGAATTAGGGATGCCAACATTAAGTTCAGATCCCATTGCGGAGGAGGATGTTTCACAGGCGGTTTTAGGAGAAAAACTCCTCTCAAAAAGGCTTTGCATAACCTATGAGACATGATGTTATTGTCCTGCAAGCCAACATGAAATTTGGAAATAGCAGCCATTTGTACTTTGACTGTAGATGATGACAATCCTGAATGAAAATCCTCCGCCAGGAAATCCAAAACAGAATGTATAGGAGCGGTGAAAGGATCAATATTTCTGGCGTTTGCCCAAATAGAAAAACGGCGCCACTTGCTAGCATAAACAGTTCTAGTGGACGACTTTAAAGAAGACACTAGAATGTCTCTGACTGAGTCCGAAATCATTGGTAGCCTGGCTAGGGAAGGAAGTGGAGCAACCAAGCAGTGAGGTTGAGAGAATGAATGGCTCGGTGCTGCTGACCCGACTGGTGGATCACAAGATCCGGAACTGGGTCCAGATGCCAGGGCTGCACCAGAAGGTGATGATGTAGAGACGGAAACCAAATTTGTCGAGGCCAATATGGAGCAATGAGGATCAATTTGGCTCTCAAAACGGTGGCTTTCTGAATGACTTGTGGAATCAATGGAAAGGGAGGAAAAGCATAAAGAAGTCCCTGAGGCCAATCCTGGGTTAGAGAGTCTCTCAAGGGATGGCCTGGAAGAGGAAATAGTGTGAAGTAATCTGGGCACTTGCTGTTTTGAGGGGTAGCGAAAAGATCGCAACAAGGGGTGCCCCACTTCAGAAAAATCTGATCCACTACAGACTGATTGAGAGACCACTCGTGAGGCATCAGAATAGATCTGCTTAGCCTGTCCGCCAATAGGTTGGACCTGCCGGGGATGTGCGTTGCTATCAGAAACCGCTGAGAAGAGATCGCCCATTGCCAAAGTCTGAGAGCTTCTCGACATAAGGGATAGGACCTGGTTCCGCCCTGTTTGTTGATGTACCAGACCACGGACATGTTGTCCGTCTGTACTGCAATAGTCCCTGTGGGAAGAAAGTCGTCGAGGGCTTGCAGCGTTAAAAGCACTGCTCTCATCTCCAGGACATTTATGTGCAGGTGGTATTCTATGGGTTGCCACGTCCGTGGACCATCCTGCCCTGATAATGCCCCCCCCACCCGATCAGAGAGGCATCCGTGGTGACTGTGGCAACTGGAGGAGGGGAACAACTGGTCGGCCCTGATGAAGAAGAGGGGAAGATACCCACCATCGTAGATGAGCCCTGCAAGACTGTGTCACTAAGATCTCGTGTCTCATGGGCAGATCGTGGTACGACCACTGCGTGAACAACATCCACTGCAGGAGACGCATGTGAAAGCGAGCTAGTGGAAGAAGAACAATGGCTGCAGCCATTAGGCCTAGAACTTTCAAGACAAACCTGGCTTTGACCTTGTTGCTTTGTAACAGAAGCTGAACAAATTTCTGGATGTCCAGAATCCTTTGATTTGTTAGCCTGGCTAACATTTTGACGGTATCTAACTCTGCGCCTATAAAGGTGATAGATTGGCAAGGCAGCAGAGAGGATTTTTGAAATTCACGAAATTCCTAGACTCTTGCAAAGCTGTAAGGTGTAGTATCTGGACGAAGAAGCTGATCCTTGGAGGTGGCGGAGAGGAGCCAGTCGTCCAAATAAGGAAACACTTGGAATCCTCGACGTCTCAGGTGAGCTGTGACCACCGCCATGCATTTGGTGAACACTCTGGGGGCTGAAGTGAGGCCAAAGGGCAGTGCTCTGAATTGGTAATGACTGGCTCCCAGCGAAAGCGGAGAAAACTTCTGGAGCATCTGTGAATCTTTATATGATAGTACGCATCCTGAAGGTCTATCGAGCACATCCAGTTGTCCTTGCCCAGAAAGGGCAGAATGGATTGCAGCGTGACCATCCGGAATCTTGCCTTTTTGACAGACTTGTTTAGTCTGCTTAGGTCTAGTATTGGTCTCCAATCTCCGTCCTTTTGGGGACCAAAAGAATCTTGAGTAGAAGCGGATCCTACTTGGTCTGCCGGCACTGTTTGGATGGCTCTTTTTCCCAGGAGTTTTGAAACTTCCTGTTTTGCCAAATCCCTTTGACCGGGTGAGATGTCTGGAAGGGATTGTAGAGGTACGGAAACCTTTGAAGGGGATTTTGTAACCCTCGGATATAATCGACTGTACCCACTTCTCTTGTGATAGGGATTGCCAGGCTACTGGGTACAGCGAAATTCTTCCCGACTGCCTCCAAGGGTGGACAGTCGGGCAACACCTCAGGGATGCTGAAAGGGCTTCTCAGGAAGAGGCTCCCTGTTGCCCTGGTTCTGAGGACCCCCTGCCTCTAGGGCGTCTATTATTGTTACCCCCTCTGCCTCTAGGGGTAAACTGACCACGTGTGTCCGGTGTAGCTCCTTGGGCTTTACGGAACCACATCTTCCCCCTCTTCTGACCCTTGGGATATGGTCTAGAAGGAGTGGAAAACTGGACTCCAACGGCAGAAAGAGTTTTACCGTCTTGTTCACATCTGGTCAAAGTATCCTTCACCTGAGGTCGAACAAAGCCGAACCGTCAAAGGGGGTGTTGGTGAAGGACGCCTTAAAGGGGTCTGCAAAATTACACAGCCGCATCCAGGCTTGGCGTCTAAGAGCAACACCTGTGCCTGCGGCCCTGCTCGTTCCATCGGCTGCATAAGATATGAGCCGCATGGAGGAGTTAGATATCGAATTCAGGATAGCTAGCTGAGAGGCAATCTTTTCCTGAGCCCCAGCAGCTGAAGGATCCTGGACTACTTCTCCCAGTTCCTTGAGAATATCTCGTTGAAGCCTGGTGAAGTGACAAAGGTAATTCAGCGAGCATTGCAAAGGTCGCTGAAGAAAACATCCGCTTTCCATACCTGTCCATGGTCCTAGAATCCTTATTAGGAGGATGGACAGGTACTGAAGGATCCGCCAGTTCCTTCTTAGTGGCCGCCGCCACCACCATAGCATCCACAGAGACACCTTTAGACAGGAACTGTTTGTCCGAAGGGGCCGTGATGAACTTGGATGGTCTCCTGGGGACAGGTTCCACAGAATCTGGAGCCGCCCACGCCTTCCGAGCCACTACCTGCATGAGTGGGTCAAAAGGCGGAGACACCCAGGAGGTGGAGGGTCGGGATCCAAAAGCCTCCAGGTATACCGACTCATCCTCGGAGGGGTCAATGGAGGGCCAATTCCCCCTCTGTTTGAGGAGCTCAAGGATGTCTGAAAATGAGACATCCTCAGAGGGGACCGTGGGGAACCCTCCGACTCATCTAAGTCGGTATCAGATGTAGTAGACTCAGGAGTCTGTGTGTTTCCTCTTACACGTCCTCTTCCAAGCGGGTTCCCCTGCAGGGTCAGGAGAAACCTCGGAAGAGGAGGAAATTCCCAGTGGGGAAACCTGGGGCGATGGATCCCTGGGCCTGAGAGCAAGAGGCTGGCAAGAGGCATCTGCAGGCACTGATGAGGGAGGAGCTAGGAGGATAGACCGTTGACCAGGCTCAGAGGCCAGGACACTCCTCATCACCTCAAAGGCTCCTCTCCCCGGGAGACCTGAACACACCCGCTCTGAAGAAACAGGAATGGTCGGCTCCAAGGAGAGAGAAGGCTCCGAGGCCGATGTCGGCGCCGAGCTTACCAAAGCCGAAGCTCCGAGAGGGAGAGCGGGGTCGGACAAGGGTCCGATGCCACTAGCCCCCTCGGAGCCGACAGTGGAAACCCGACGACCGGATCCCTCCAAGGAAAGTCTCAAGGAGGAGATCGGAGCCGAGGATGACGGAGCCGAAGGATGTATCGGCTCCGGCATCGAAACAGTCGCTGTCCCAAGAAGCTCCGGCTCCGAACTCTGGTGTGGAGTCGGAATCTCAATAATTGGGGCTGTAGCCGAAGTCTGTTGAGACGGGCTATGGAGCATTTGGGCCAGTGCCTGAGACTTCAACAGCCTGCTTACCACCCTCTCCAAATCGTGGTCAGACAGCCTGGAAGATCTCGAAGATCGGCTCCGATGGCTCCGCTCCGACAAAAGAGGAGACCCCGGGGCCGAGTGAATACTCAGTATCGAAGGGGACCGGGATCTCTTACGGGCCGGAGCCATCGGAGCCGAAGTCCCTTGAACCCCAGATGGAGCCGAGGATCTCTCGGCTCCGATGCTGGATAAAGTGTCGGCTCCAGCCGGAGCCGACAAGGCAACAGTAGTCAGGGTATCGGAGCCGGCCGGCACCGAACCCACTACTCTAGCAGAAGAAGCATCGGCTCCAGCCGGAGCCGATATCGGCTCCGACGGAGCCACCGGAGGAGGCTTGGACACTGTAGCCTGAGCCTTGGTGGCTTAAGAGGTTTTCCTGCCCTTGCTTAGGAGGAGAACCTTCAGGTTTTAACAAACCTCGGAGGATCAGTTTGTTCCTCCTTTCCTGCAGGACTCTCTGGCTAAAGGCATGACACAACGCACAGGAGTCCTGCAGGTGCAAAGGCCCCAGGCAATACACACAAGAAGTGTGACCGTCTGTCAGGGACATTTTCTGACAGCACTGGTCACACTTCTTGAAGCCTGAGACCTTGCCTTCCCTAGACATCCCAAAAGGATATACACAAACAGTCCCCACAAACACACAACTTAATCCCTACACAGACACACAGGAAGGGAATAACTTGGGGAACTAGGCCTGACTAAAACTTTAACTGAAAAAACTATTTTAAAGTTTAAAAAGGAAGGGAATAGGGTGGGCTGTACTAAATACAGGCTAACCTGACACTGAAGGGAAATTAAACCCCTAACTAAACTTTTTCTTCTTTAACAAGAAAAACTTACCTCAGCTGGCAAAGGAGACCTCTTTCGCTAAGCGGCAAACGAGATCTGAGGTAGTTCCGCCTTGCATCATGGGATATAGGGTTGCCTCGAGCTGGTAAAAGGAGTTCTCGAGCTAAAGCTAGTGCCGAGTCGGAGCCGAGGATCGGCTCCGAACCCATCCAGCAAGAATGAAGGCGAGATTGACAACTTAACATACATATTTAGCTACCCAAGTAAGATTAGGTTCACAGATTAATACTAGGCTAACTGTCCTTGTGGGTCATTTATAGCCTACCCAATTACCACAAGTGAGAATCAAACTCTGCACCTTTTGTCTGTAAGATAAATACCTTAAACCTTATGCCCCTTATGCCAGTCCCCCCCAAAAAGGCTAAGTGGAAATGAATAATATATTACAGAGATACAACATAATAATACTGTTGGAGATGGCTGTCCACGATTCTGGACACAAATAAATGAAACTACAGAAAGACTGGCAGAATTTTATGTTAGTACAGCGTTAAAAAGAAAAACAAATGGATTGGCTTGAAATATTAGTTCTAACTGGGGTGCTGCAACAGAAAAGGAAACGGCGGCAAGAGTCTAAAGTGACAAAAAGATGCAGATCCTTGAAGACAGAACCTAGGCACTGGGAACAAATTATGAACTGAGAAGTCATAAAAAAGTTGGGAAGAAATATATGAATTCCAATTATTACACAGACTGCAACTAGCTTACATGGGATTAACAGATGACATTAGAGTACTACAAATGCAACTAGGTGAAAGGTATCAGAAACCTGAATTAATGAAGTTATTAGCAGAGGCTCAATTACCACTGACCACATCACACAGGTTATTATCCAGGGCGTTGTCGCCTCACAGCAAGACGCTGACCGGTTCGACTCTCAGCTAGAGCATCTTCTGCGTGGAGACATGCGTGAATGGGCGTACCTTCATTGAAGGTTGTGCGTTAGGGCTGGCAACTCAGCACGTAAAAATCAACTGCCAATCATTAGCGGACCGGAGTTCTGCTGTGGCGACCCCTAACTGGGAAAAGCCGAAAGACACAACAACAAGGCTCTGATAGACATCTATGAGTCAAGCACAGAAATTAAGAAAAAAACTGTATTGAGAAACTACATCAGCAGATAACACAAATAAAATGGGTCAACATTTGTTTGACACCAACATATTCAATTAAGTTAAGGAAGTGTAGAATATCTGCATGAAGGTGCTTTCACTGACATGGTTACATCCCAAGCAAACATAAAATGCTTAATCAGATGTTTAATCAGATACCAAACAGTTGCTGGAGACGTCATATGGGGGGGGGGATTTGGAAGCACAACTTTTGGGAGTGTCCACACTTGAGAGGCTTTAAAAAGGACTTATAAGTGATATAAAGGATTTTTGGTAAGAACGTAAGATTAAACAAAAAAAAAATGAACAATGCTGGGTAATGACCCCAACATTAAAAAACCTAAGCCTTTGGTCTCATTAAAAACCTTAACAATTACTGCAGCTAAAAAAAAAATCACAAAAATGGAAAAAAAAAAAAAGAGCAGAATTGATATCAAGAGATTAAAGCCTTGGAACTGGCTTTGATGAAGCAGAAACTGGGGAAAACGTATTAAAATAACAGATGGGAAAAACTGACAAATATTTTTATTTTTTTTTTTTAGCCTAAGAAGACAGGATAGGAAAATAAGGAAAACACTGATGTGATCATGGAGACCTGTGTAGTAGCACGTAAGTAAACTAGACTGTGTTTATTGTATAATTATTGACTGAAGGACTTTGTTAAATGAGGTGTGAAACAGTTAAAAAAAAAAACAAAAAAAAAACACAAATGTTATGTTTATCTTGTAACTAGTTAATAAAGAATAGTCATTTGAAAATGTTAAGAAGACAATGGATGTTTTCATGTGGACATCACAGTGGTGCAGCGGTTGCACTGTCACCTCACAGCAAGAGGTTTTCTGGTTCGATTCTCAGCTGGGGTGCTTTCTATGTTGAGTCTGCATGTCATCATTCGTGTGGGTTTTCTCCGGGTGCTCCAGTTTCCTCCCACGTTACAAAGACATGCAATTGGCGTATTTCTCCCCGGGCTTCCGCTGAAAATTGACTCGTTCCAAGTCAGACTTTCCCGGTAAACAAAAGTTAAACAAAATAAATAAATAAATGTAATCACTAGTTTTGGCCATGCCAGAATACATTAGCATTCAAAATATGGATTTTGGTGGGCTGGCCACTCGTAGTCTAAGTTTTCTGTACACCACACACAAGGATTACACACCATGTAATGCGGAGGTTTTTTTTTTTTTTTCTTCTTTTTGTTTTCCTTTTTTAAAGGGCCCAAAGATTACAGGCTCACTGCTGTAGTGTTCAGAGCAGGAGATGTGATCTTCCCTCAAATAAAACAAGCAATGCAGATGATAGTCCTTCTGTGGAATTTGTCTTCCACATACATAGCTGTTATTATTTTTCTTCCAGAAATGTCACTGATCTAAGAAAACATCAACCACACTAAAAAAAATATTAATCACAATAATTACAATACATTAATAACAAAGCAAGCCAAATTCTGCAAAAGAACTTCCAAGCTGAATACGCGTTTCTCTGGAAGCACCTAGTAAAGAAATGACAGGCAGATGTACTAGTAACCACCCACTGTGTGCAAAAATCTTGGAATGGCAGGAAGGCACTGCTTTCCCTTTTGTCATACAATGAACTAACAGCCTGGGCAAAGGAAGATTTTAACCTCAGTTAGAAGATTTCTGAAAGACCTGGAAATCGCAGAAAGGCAGATGTCTAACTATGCCAATTCCCATGGATAAATAATACTACCACAGCAGTAATTATTATGAGGAACACTGTTAACTGCACCTAAAAGACAGACTAGAAACCTAAGTATCTTTTTTTCTGCTGTGAAGAAAATGCAATATAAATCACATATTGCAATGTTATTTAATGTTAATATGTAGTAATTTGCAGGGTGGGTTGAACTACAGCAACATGGCTCTCTAAGTTCTCCCTATCCCTGATGCATCAATTATGCAACTTTACGCACACATTAATGCTTCAGGCTAGATGGTCAGATAGCACAGTGAACCTGAGTATGTCACCACTGTTGCTAAGAGGGCTGGCTTACTAGTTTACTGAGAAGCCCTACCAGCTTAAGTGTTTAATTTATCATCAACCGGCAACTGTGAGCTAAGAGTTCTTACCCACACAAAAGGAGTGACAATGCCAAATCCCAGCTGCTCGCTTAGCCTGGCTGACTTTCATATAGTATCCATACCTCTTACCTGGACAGTTTCTTTTTTCTTTTTGTTTGCTGTACTCGTTTTGTCTACTGCATAGGGGTCACTCACAGTCTGCCCTAACACTGGTAGCAATGTTTCCAGCCAGTGGTTATAATGGTTTATATTGTTTTCCTTGCTGTATAAATATTGCACCTTATCAAGTATCTGTTTCTTTCCCAAGTCTACTCTTTTTTTTTTTTTTTTTTGGATATCAATAGCATGACTTTTTTTAGGGAAGGAGGGTCTCTTCTTGTAACAGTTCTTCAGTTACATTGCTTTCCATCGCCTAAAGTTTTGGCACAGCTTCCTTGCTGAGGTAACTAAGTCAGAAGAGAAATTCACATTGGCTTCCAATTTGCAGTCATTAGCAAACTTGGTTAAGCACAGTCCTTTGGCTTTTGCTTTCATAACCAGGAGGATGTCAAAGAGAAGGACATCCACGACTCTGCATTGAGAGATACCACTTGCATGCGTGTGCGTGTGTGTGTGTGTGTGTGTGTGTGTGTGTGTGTGTGTGTGTGTGTCTGTGTGTATATATATATATATATATATATATATATATATATATATATATATGTGCATATATTTTTGTCTACAAAAGGTTTCCCCAACCTTTACTATCCAAGTTCTGTCCGTAAGCCAGTCAGCATTCTAGTGAGTAATATAAAGACTGGATGCTAGGAGAGTTTACTGATAATACTTGCAGGAGAAATGGCAACAAGGCCTTGGTTATGTCCAGATATACAGTTTGGACACTCTGATATTAATACTGGGTGTCAGTAATCCCTTTGAAGAAATCAGACTGAGGAAATTTGATCTACCTTTCAAAGACTCTATTTGATTTGGATCTAGGGTCTAAATGTACCCTAGGCTCATACGTAGGTACTAGGCTATCTGCCCAAGGGCATTTTTAAGCCTAGCCAGAGTGTGTCGGCTTTCGCCGCCCCATTGATTAATTAACTGAGCCTCTGTCAAGCAGAGCCAATGAAGTGATCTCAGGGGTGTATTTTCTGTTACCCATCCACTCGTCAAGGCTATTCTTGAAGAGGGTTAGTGAGGGGCTCTGCCTAATGTAGTTAGGAATTTTGTTCCTATCATCATTATTATTATTTATGAACATTCTAAGGATTCATTACATGTTCTTGCAGGTGATACTGATAAGACTTATGAATCTATAGTTACCAGGGTCAGTATCAGGGCCATCATCACAAAATGGCACCATTATAACTTGTTCTCCAGCCCTTAGGAACACAACCAGTGGTGAAACTTAGGCTGGAAAGGTTTAGTACGGCCTGATAAACTATGCTTTGCCAAGAGTAGAAGACAGCTGGCAATGTGGTAAGGACCCATGAAACTGGTATTCTTTGAAACGATTGATCGGACTTGATCTGGAGTGATCTTAGGAGATTAGTATCTGCAGAAGCATGGGAAGACACATAACCTTAAATGGGTGAAGTGAAGTTGGAACTGAATTTGTCAGCAAGGATGTTGACAATGGCTTCAGTAGCTGAGCAGGTGGTAACATTTAGCATCAGGTTAAGAGATGCATCTAATTTTCCTAACATAGGTAAAAAATGCCTTGTGATCATCTTTGGTTGTACAGGCAGACACAGCTTTAAGTTCATAACTGAACTCACACATCAGACTTGAGCTCCTTTTGTACTGGGCAAGGAAAACTTATAAAGTGCTAAAAGTTTTTTTCTCCCTTTCAAAAAATTCTTGATTTAGTATAAATCCCTTATCATAATGTATTAGGAAGTATGCAGGATTTACTGCCTGTGGATTTGACCCTTAGGCTTTGCCCTTGGGAGGAAGCCTGGCTGAAGAAGTGCTTTCAAATGCCCCAGAACACAAAAGTTAAGCAGCACACTGACCATGACAGCTTGCACCTTCATATGAAAGAAACCTCTGCATACTTGAGAAACCTCATTCTGTGATCTCAAAGCACATTTTGCCTCTGAAATACCACCAAGCAACCAAATCTTCTGTACACTAATCAACATGTCACATCTCACACACACACACACACACACACACACACACACACACACACACACACACACACACTTATTATCATAAAGTCTGTTGTGTTAAGATTAAGCACAGAAACTTGCCTGTCAGAGTCAATGGTGAAAAGAAAAAAAAAAAAAACATTTGACAACCTCAAGCAGAAGCGCATTACATAAAAAAAGAAGTTATGTCTTTACCATAATGTTTCATCTGTGTTGTTGATCTTCATTCATTCTTGGCAGATGGGTTCGGTTCTGACCTCTTGGAACCGACTTGGCCGTTATACTTGGCTCATGCCAGCCAAAAACTCTCGAGCTAAGGCACTAACCACAATACCCCTCTTCCTATTACCTCAGATTTAGTTTGCAGTGAAGTAAAGAAAATACAGAAGCCCTGTCTAAGGTATAACCCTGTAACATCCCATGACTATGTCCAATCCTCCAGAAGTCTCTTGGAGGGGGCAGGAGGGTGGGATGTCAAGAATGAATGAAGATCAACAACACAAATGGAACATTATGGTATGGACAGAACTTCTTTATCTGATGTTGTCAATCTTCATTCATTCATTTTATTTGTTCTATGGTTCTTAATCTTCATTCATTCTTGACTGATGGGACAGAGTCCCTAGCTACTTTAGGTCTTGGGCAGCCCTAAGGAAGGACATTCCTGAGTACCAAGCAACAAATCTTCTGTACAGTAATCAAAATGTCACATCACACACACACACACACACACACACACACACACACACACACACACACACACACACACACACACACACACACACACACACACACACACACACACACCATAAAGTCTGTTGTGTTAAGATTAAGCACCTTATCTAATGTGTAATGAGTGATAAAGGTATGAAGAGTAGCCCATGTTGCAGCTGCACATATATCTTCCACGGAGGCCTTGGAATGAAAGACAGCTGAAGTGGGAACAGATATGGTGAAATGCGCTCTAACAGGAGCAAGTGGTTTGAGTTTATTCCGATTGAAGACAAAGGTAACACAATCTCTAAGCCAATCTGGGTCCTGAAAAGTATAAAATAATTGGTCCAATTTTCTAGAGGATTTTGTTCTGTCCAGGTAAAAACGTAATTGTCTGTGGACGTCCAGCAGGTGTAAGCAGTATTCTCCTTTGTTTGAAAATTTTGGAAAGAAGACTGGCAAGTCTACAGACTGGTTAATATTAGATTCCGACACTACGTTAGGGAGGAAGGATGAGTTGGTTCTTAACGACACTCTCTCCTTGTGAAAAATTATGTAAGGATGCTTCACACACAAAGCTTGCAATTTGGGAATTCTCCTGGTAGATGTGATAGCCACCCGGAAGAGGGTTTTCCAAGACAAAAACTTGAGGTTGCAAGTAGCTGCTGGCGCAAATGTCTGTTGAACCAGACTTTCTAAGACTAATGTCAAATCCCATGGTGCTACAGGGTCTTTGAATGGAGGTTTTAAATGTAAGGCTCCTTTAAGAAAAATTTTGCACAAACAATGAAACATCGAGGAATGTTTATCAAGCCCACCATGAAAACTGGAAATAGCAGCTAAATGAATTTTAATTATGGAAGTAGAGGCTCCCGATTCAAATAAAGCCGCTAAACATTCCAGGACCTTATCAAATGGTGCTGAGAAAGGATCTATATTGTTTGAGCAGACCCATCGAAATTTTTTTCCATTTGCTTTCGTAAAGCTTTCTAGTAGACAGTTTATGGGAATAAAGAAGACTCCTTTGTACTGAAGAGGATAAGTTATTCTGCCTGTCAATTATCAGAATTGGAGATACCACGCAGTCAGCTTGAGATTTTGAAGATTGGGATGCACCAAAGCCCTGAGGGTAAGATAACAGGTCCAGAATCCTAGGGCGATGAACTAGATGAGGCTAGAGAAAAGGGAACCACACTTGGCTGCGCCAATAGGGTGCAATGAGAATTCCCTTACTTCTCAACCTTTGGGCTTTCCTGAAAAACTGGGGAATTAGTGGAATAGGGGGAAAGGCATAAAGAAGTCCCTGAGACCATTTGAGGACTCCCCATGATGGGTAATTAGGGCAAAGTAGCTTTTGCATTTGTTCTTTATCGGAGAGGAGAACAGATCGCAGCATGGTTGGCCCCAATGATGAAAAATCTTTATCCCTATGTTGTGGTAGAGACACCACTCGTAAGGCAGCCATATGCATCTGCTCAACTTGTCTGCACTCCCGGTGGATTATCCCAGGATACACATTACTACCAGAAAGCTGTTGGAAGCAATTGCCCATTGCCAAATTCTTAGGGCTTCCCGATACAGTGGGTAGGATCTGGTTCCTCCTTGTTTGCTGATATACTACACTACTGACATGTCTGATTAGATTGCAACTGTCCCCGAAAGGGAGGGCACACTGGAACACTTGCAATGCTAAAAGCACTGCCCTCAGTTCTGGGACACTGACATGCAAATTGGGCTCCTGCTGGGATCAAGCGCCTTGGACAGTCCTCCCCAGATAATGCCCCCCCCCCCGATCTGGGAAGCATCCGTGGTCACTATGCCTTTTGATGGAGGGAGAGAAAAGGTGCGACCCCATAGATTTTCTTCTGGGTTCATCCACCAAGATAAATCCTTTTTGCAGAGATTTATCAGGATTAGGTGGGACATCGGATGCATTAGAA
The DNA here is from genome assembly GCF_019279795.1 of Protopterus annectens. NCBI lineage: Eukaryota > Metazoa > Chordata > Ceratodontiformes > Protopteridae > Protopterus > Protopterus annectens. Next base: position 1,628,880,471 of record NC_056737.1, read on the forward strand.
TCGACCATTGTGATGCTAAGAGCCAATGAAGCAGCCTCATGTGATATTTTGCTAGGGGTGCTAAGGTTATAGTTGCTGCCATGGACCCCAAAGTTTGCAGCAGAAACTTTGTTCTGGGAAATGACTGCTTGAAATTGTGACCTCAGCTTCATCAGCCTATGGAGGGGAAGGGAGCCTACACAAGAAATTGTATTCAGTCGTGCTCCTGTGAACTCTAGATCTTCTGTAGGAGTCATCTGTGACTTCTTAATTTACTGAAATGCCTAGAGTCTCTTCAAGGTATAGCATGAAGTCTGTGGTCTAAAGCAGTAGATGCCTGGAGGGGGCAGTGAGGAGCCAGTCGTCTAGATATGGAAATACTCAGAACCCTTGCAGTCTCAAGAGAGCTACTATGGAACCGAGTCAGACTTTTTACCAAGCTCGCGCCCGCAAAAAAACTCTCAAGCTAAGTCTCTACCCAGAATGCCCTTCTCCCTGTTACCTTAGATCGAGTTTGCTAGAAAAAAAGTAGTAAAGCCGAGGCCACTTCTGCGCAAATACCCTAAGGCACCACTTAGACCCAAAGCGTCCCTCAGGAGCCTTTGGAGGGGGAAGGAGGGTGGGAAGTGATGAATAAAGAAGATGAACGACACCAATGGAATGTTATGGTAAGACATAACTTCTTTACCTGATGTTCTTAATCTTTCATTCATCACTGATGGGACAGAATCCCAAGCTATCTTGAGGTCCATGGGCGGCCCTTATGGAAGAACATTCCTGAGTACCAAGAAGCCAAAGGCAGCTCTCCCTCTGGAGACCAAGTCCAATTTGTAATGATTGATAAAGGTATGAGGCTTAGCCAAAGTAGCTGCTGCGCAGATATCATCCATAGAAGCTCTGGAATGGAATGCTACAGATGCTGCCATAGATCTAGTGGAGTGAGCTTTAACTTTTGGCATAGGTTCATTATTGAGGGAAGAGATGAAACGTATACAGTCCCTTAGCCGTCTTGATAATGTAACCTTGGAAACAGCCTCTCCCATTCTGGGCCCAGAAATGGAGATGAAAAGCTGTTCAGATTTACGGATAGGTTTGGTCCTGTCTAGATAAAATCTCAATTGTCTATGTTCGTCTAAGGAGTGAAGGCAATACTCTCCTCTATTGGCACAATTTGGAAAGAACACTGGTAGGTCAATGGTCTGGTTAATGGAGAATTCAGAAACAACTTTGAGAAGAAAGGATGGATTTGTCTGAAGTGATACTCTGTCTTTATGAAAGACCAGATAGGGCCTCTTGATACACAATGCCTACAGCTCAGAAACTCTTCTGGCAGAGGTAATGGCTACCATGAACAAGGATTTCTAAGACAAAAACTTCAGGTCACACTTTGCAGCAGGTTCAAAAGGTTTTTGAGTCAAAGACCGAAGGACTAAAGTGAGATTCCATGGCTCCACAGGCTGTCTGACAGGAGGTCTGATATGAGAGGTCCCCTTGAGGAAACCTTGCAAATGCGTAACGAGATAAGAGGGGTGCCATCTATACCATTGTGGAAATTGGAAATTGCCGCCAGATGTACTCGTACAGTAGAGGCAGAGGCTTTATTATCAAAAACTTAGCCAAGTATTGAAGCACTGCAGTAACTGGAGCTGAATACGGGTCTAGCATGTTATCCTTGGACAAGATGGAGAACCTTTTCCATTTATCCTGATATAGTCTTCTGGTGGATGGTTTGAGAGAGGCCAGAATGATGTTTCTAACAGGTGAGGAGAGATTAGTTTGCCTGGCGATTAGTGGAAGTGGAGAAACCAAGCTGTCAGCTTGAAACTGGACAGATTCGGGTGACTCAACCCTTGTGGGTGAGTAATCAGATCTGGTAGACGGTCCAGAATCTACGGCAGATATACTAGGTGAGGCCGAAGGATTGAGAACCAAACTTGTCAAGGCCAGAATGGGGCTACGAGCATCACCCTGAATCACAACCAAAGAGCTTTCTTTAGAAATTGTGGGATTAGACGAATGGGAGGATAAGTGTAAAGAAGTCCCATGGGCCAATCGTGGATCACAGCATCCCTCGGTGACTCGCCCTCCAGAGGAAGTAGGGCAAAATAGCTGCTGCACTTGTTTGGTGGGGAGGCAAAAAGATTGCAGCAAAGCTGGCTCCAGTGGCTGAAGATAACTAACGCCACCTCGGGGTTGAGGGACCACTCATGAGGCATTAGGATGCACCTGCTCAGTTTGTCTGCAATCATGCTAGAGCTCCCCGGGATATGAGTTGCTATCAGAAAGCAGATGGAAGCCATCGCCTACTGCCAAATTCTCATGGCTTCTCGACATAGGGGGCTAGGACTTGGTTCCTCCTTGCTTGTTGATATACCAGACCACTGACATATTGTCTGACTGAATTGCAAATGTCCCGGAAGGGAGAGCCGAATGGAAGGTCTGCAATGCTAACAGCACAGCTCTCAGTTCCAGAACATAGATATACAGGTGGGCCTCTGAGGTGGACCATGTGCCTTGGACAGTCTTTCCCTGGAAATGGCCCCCCCACCCGATCAGGGAAGCATCTGTGGTCACAATGGCTGAGGGCTGAGGAGAGTGAAATGGATGACTCCAAAGTTCTACTTCTGGCTTCATCCACCAAAGCAGGTCTTGTTTGCAGGAGTTGGTAGCCACTGAAGAATCCGCATATGTAGCTTTGCTAGAGGCACTACTGGGATTGATGCTGCCATAGAACCTAGGGCCTGAAGAACTTCCCTTGCAGAGACTCTTGTTTGAGAGAGTTTCACCCGGAGTTGAAGCCTCAAATCGATGGAGTCTATGAATTGGGAGTGATACCAGACAGGACTGAATATTGAACACTGCTCAAATGAACTCTATTTGTTATGTCGGGTAAGGTTTGATTTCTCCAAATGTATAGTGATTCCCAACAATTTTGCCAGAGAGAGAGAGTATGATGTAGTGCTGTTACTAGAAGATGCTCGGTGGGGGCAGTAAGGAGCCAGTCATCCAGATATGGAAACACCCAGAATACTTTTAGTCTCAAGTGAGCGGTTATCACAGTCATACATTTCGTGAACATTCTGGGGGCTGTAGAGAGACTGAACGGCAGGGAACGGAATTGAAAATTACTGGCTCCTAGCTGGAAGTAAAGCAGACTCCTGGAGCGTTTGTCCATCTTGATGTGGTAATACACATCCCGGAGATCTACAGAGCACATCCAAACGCCTTCTCTTAAAAAGGGGAGAATGGACTGAACCGTGACCATCTGGAATTTGGTTTGGGTGACAGACTTGTTTAAGCTGCTGAAATCCAAAATGGGCCTCCAGTCCCCCGTCTTTTTTGACACCAAAAAGAATCTTGAGTAAAATCCGGATCCACGCTGGTCTGGTGGGACTGGTTGGTTGACTCTTTTTTTGAGACGGTTTATAATCTCTGAAGCCGCTTCTTCCTTTTGACTGGGTGGAATGTCAGGAAGTTTTCTTGGAAATTATGGCTGACAAGAAAGGGGAATGGTGTAACCTCTGGTGATGATACTCTGAACCCAATGGTTGGTGGTGATAGATTGTCAGGCAACTTGGTGCAGAGAGAAACAACTCCTGACTGCTTCTAGAGGTAAGCAATCAGGCTGCTCCTCAGGAGTGCTGATAAGGCTGTCCAGAGAAAGTGTCCCTGGAGCCTTGGTTACAAGGACCCCCTCTGCCTCTATAGGGGCATCTTACGGAATTGTTACCCCCCCTGCCTCTGGGGTATCATCACCACGTGCGGCACGGAAAGAACCCGTAGATTTCTTATGCCACATTTTTCCACTCCTCTAATTCCTTGAGAAGCTATGTTGAGGGTTGGAAAACCATAGGCTTATGGCAGACAGGGTCTTTCCATCTTGCTCGCACCTGGCTAGCACGTCCTTCACTTTGGAGCCAAAAAGGGACGAAGCTCTGATGGGAGCATTCAGAAAAGAAGACTTGAAGGGATCCACAAGGTCACAAGTGCGCATCCAGGCATGACGCCTCATAATGCCCAAACCCACTGCCTTAGCTGCCCCTTCGATCGAATGTGACAGCAACTTCATGGAAGAGTTGGATATTGATTCCAGGGTTGTGAGCTGCAAGGCCACTTTGTCCCTGACTTCGTCAGACAACTGTCCTGCGAGCATCCCAGAGAGTTCGGAGATCAAGTCCCTCTGAAGCCTCATAAAATGTGCCAAAGTAATTCAGGGACCGAATAGCAAAGGTCCCTAATGCAAAAACATGCTTCCCAAGTCTGTCCACCACCCAGGACTCCCTGTTGGGGGGTGGACAGCGGGACTTTCCTCAGCCAAGTCCTTTGTTGTGGCCGCCCCCATCACCATAGCATCAAATGGCAACCCTTTGGACCAATGCAGGTTCTCCTCGGGAAGGGAAAGAATTTTGTCTGGTCTCCCAGGGATCGCCTCAATTGAATCAGGGTTCTTCCAAGCGCTCTGCATGAAGAGCTGGATGAGCTCATCAGCAGGTGAGGTAGAATGCTGGGCAAATAAAATCTGCAGGAACACGGACTCCTCAGATGAAGGGTTGGAGGGCTTTCAGTCATCTCTCTGCTTTAACATTTCCAGGATGTTTCTGAAGGAGACATCATCAGGAGGTGACCATGGGGACCCTTCATCATCATCGTAATCTGTGTCTTCCGTTAAGGACTCCTCGGGTGAGTCCATGTGCTTTCTCTTGCACTCGGAAGAACAGGGGTGTCCTGCGGCTTCTCTGCCCAGTGTCCCGGGGGGGTGGTCTGTGACAGCTGCAGCTCAGGGGGAGAAAACTGGGGTTGAAACATCAAAGGAGTGCTGCCAGAAGCAAGAGCCCTCTCCATCGCGCGGAAGGCAGGCCCCCCTGAAGAGGTATGGGAGCCAGGAACCGAGAAGGACAACCTCGGGACCGGGGTCACACCCTGCTCTGACGAACCCACTGCCATGGATGGAGCCTCAAGCAAGATCAGCGTGGTTGCAGCTACTGGTGCCAAGGATGGAACCGAGGAGAGTGGCAGCTCTGTACCCTGGGCCGACGCACCTGTCTCCCAATCCCCAGATTGAGGAAGTACCAGTTCAGCAGGAACCGAAGACCAAAGGGACAAACTCGGAGCAGGAGTGAGATGCACCATAGGCGCCGAGGTGATATGTACCAAGAAGGAAGTCAGAGCAGAAAGCTTCGAAATGGAGATGGTCGAAAAGGAGTGTACGATGGACTCCATGGATAATACAACCCAAGTCCTGCAGATGGATGGGTCTTAGAAAGTGAAGGGATCCCCCTGGCTAACAACAGCTGGTCTACAAGACGCACCACGTTGTGTTCCAACAGGCTCCTGGTGGATCTAGTGGATACTCCAGACAGGGAGTCAAGACGTTCGATGAAGGGGGCTATATGCTTCGCCTAGAAATGGATCTAAAGAAGGGGAGTATCGGGTCCGTGGTGCAAGGTCTGCCGGCACCAAAGTCTCTAGTTTTGAGGCCGGAAGTAAAGGGGTCAAATCCAGTGATGTCGGTACAACGCTCGGTGCCGAAGTGGCACCCGGAGCCAAGACGGTAGGTTCCAAAATGGAAGCTAATGTAGAAGCCGAAGGTGTGCTCTGAGCCAAAGTGGCCACAGGTGCCGAAGTCAAAATAGGCATAGTAAGGTCTATGATCAGTGCCAGAGGCAAGACCGGTGCAGAAACAGGTGCTGGTATCGAAGGTTTCGAGATGGTCGGAGACGAGGAAGACGGAGCCATAGCAGATTTATGCTCCGAAGATAACTTTGGGACCTTTGATTTCCTAGGCTTGCTCTGATCACCCAATGGTGAAGAAGGAACAGAGTGGGATCTCTTTTTGTCCTTAGTAGGAGGGGTTGAGACCTCCATTGCAGAAATGGCCTCTGAGAAGGGAGACTTGTGTAACCCTTTCAGAATGAGTTTATTTTTGCGCTCATTACGAGTGCGTTGACTGAAACTCTGACAAATGTCACATGGAGGCTGCACCGAAAGGTGGGGGACTCCCAAACAGTATACACAGTCATCATGAGAATTTCAGGTAACTTGCCCTTACATGAAGTAAAATGCTTAAAACCTGAAGTACCCTTCTTATCCGACATCTTGATAGAAAAGAAACCACAGGCCAAATGTATAATCCAATTAGAATAAAGTAAACTCCGTTAAGTCAAAGCTAATAGTTTAAACAGGAGAGAGAATACAAACTATGGTATTGAAGAAATACCACAAGGGTAAGGGAGGAAAGGCTGTACCAACAATGGTACTTGAAAGTTTACCAACGGTAACAATGGGTAAAGAAGAAGAAAACAAGGTTAGACAGAAGAAAAGACATTGGAAATACTAATCGCTTAATAAAATATAAAGATATCCAAAAATTTTTTACAGAAATATCAAAAATGTTCCACTTAGCTGAGAGCTCGGCTGAAACGCGGCTTTACGGCTACGTGGCAAACGAGATCTGAGGTAACAGGGAGAACAGCATTCTGGGTAGGCCGACTCTGTTCCGAGGGCTCAGAACCGAACCCATCAGTGATGAATGGAAAGAAGGTTAACAACATTAGACCAGCAATTTTATAAGAAACATACTAGAAAAAGTGACAAAAATCTGGACATTCTGTGAAAATCTGTAGAGTTGAGAGGTATGGCCGCCACCACCATGCCATCCACTGCCAGACCCTCTGACCACTGGGGCTGATCTTCTGGGGCTGTTAAAATTTTATATGGCCTCAGGGGAATGGGCTCTATGGAATCAGGAGCCTTCCATGCCTGCTGAACAATCAACTTAATTAGATCGTCTGCGGGTGGGATCACCCAAGACGTAGATGGGCGAGCACAAAAAGCTTGCAAGAACACAGATTCCTCAGAGGATGGGTTTGAGGGCTTCCAATCACCCCTATTTCTGTATTTCCAGGATGTCTCCAAAGGAGATAACTTCAGTGGGTGACCAGGGGGAACCTTCCCCCTTCATCGTAATCTGTGTCTTCAGTGACTGATTCTCCTGAAGAATCAATGCGCTTCCTCTTGCACATCCTCTTACGGGGTGGCTCCTCAGGGGGAAATTCTGAAGACTCCGTAGAGGAAGAACCCTAAACAGGGGTGTCTTGCAGCTCCTGTGCCAGTTGTCCAGATGTAGTAGGTTGTGACAGCTGCAAACCAGAGGATATGAAAATATGGCAACCCAACTAGGATGAAGCCAGCTGGGAGCCTGCTAAGGCCAAAGCTCTCTCCATGATCTGCCAGGCAGGGTCGCCTGAAGAGTGATGGGAGCCCGTAACTGAGAAAGACAACCTCGGAACTGGGGTCATACCCCGCTCAAATGAGCTGCCACCCAGAGCAGGAGTTGGGAGAGAGCTCAAAACTGCCATGGTTCCAAGAGTCAAACACAGAGCCACAGAAACAACCGGGACAGACAAACCACTGTCCCTGGTGTGCAACGGATCCAAAGGAGCTGAAGACAACAGAGACGATCCTGGTGCCAAGGTGAGGTCCACCGTCAGCACCATGCTATAGCTGGTACCGGGAGTGTCGAAGTGAAGGGCTCCAAACCTTGGAAAGAGGTTGAAAGGAGAATAAACTGGTGGAGTCCTTAGAGAGCAAGAGGTCTACGTAGGTGTGAAATGACCACTAGCTGCCAAAAGCTGGTCCATCAACCTAACTACATCCAATTCAAAGAGACTCCTGGAAGAATGGATTCACATTCCTGAAGGGGAGTCAGGCTTATCCACAAAGGGGCTGGGGAGTTGACCCAAGAATGGGTCCACTGAAGGGGTATATCTAGGTCTGCGAAATATTACTGATTTGACTCTCATCACCATAGGTTGCTGTGCAGAAGGGGAAGCTGGAATCGAATGAGAAGAAAGTAATGCTGGTGCAAAAACTATTGTCAGTGGCGAAGAGGTCAAAGGTGCCAAAACAGTGGTCAGTGTCGAAGTAGTCTGAATCTGTCCAATAACCGTCGGTACTGATGGAGACCGCCATTGTCGGTGCCAAAGGTGCTGATTCTGTCAGTTTAGGTGTTTTGAGTTTCAGATCTGAGGAGACAGACGGAACCTTCGACTTATGACACTTTACCTCATGCTCCAATGGTGAGGTCGGCACAGAATGGCTCCTCTTTTTGGTATCTGGCTTCAAAGATTTAGAAATCTCAGCCTTAGAGAGGGCTTCACTAAAAGAACACTTCAACAAGCCTTTCAAAATGAGTTTGTTACACCTCTCTGCTAAAGTACGGGTACTAAAGCCCTGAGAAATTTTACAAGTAATGTCTAGATGTGGGGCACCCAAACAGTATACGCAAGAAAGATGCCCATTTTTTTTTTTTTAGACTAGATGTACCAGCAATGGTATACCAGAAATACCCAAGGGGTAAAGAGAGTGAAAGCAAGAAGATACCAATGATGGTATCCAAAGACTACCAACGGTAGGAAGAGAAAGGGAGGGAAGGCCTGTTACCAACAATGGTAGCTAGAAATACCATTAGGTAAAGGGGGGTAGAAGAAATTACAGTTGTGTACACTTACCATAAATGTAGATGTCAAGAGTGTATTCACTGTTGCAGTCATTACATTTGGGTTATCTGACTGCCAGTAGCTCTCAGACAGCCTGATTATCAAAGTCTTGGGTCCTGCATCGGATGCTGTCTCTTCTTCCATGACGTCAGGTAGTCAGGGGTATAAAGCATGCAGCCAATGCCATTACATCAGTTTTTCTTGCCCCAGATGTCAGGTGCCCCCATAATAGGAAGCAATTATATACAAGGTTACACCTCCAACAAAAAGCAAATACACCAGAAAGCTTAAATACAGTAAACAAGAATAAAGGTGTAGCCAATAGAGGTCAGGGGGCTGGAGGGAGGGTAACCAGAACTGCAACAGTGAATACACTTGAACATCTACATTTACGGTAAGTGTACACAACTGTACTATGTTCTTCGTGTATTCACTGTTGCAGTCATTACATTTGGGTAGATTCCCAAAGCTAAGGAAGAGAGGAGGCAGTTAGAGAACATTAGGACCAGCTATTAAGCCCTACAAGACTGCAGTGGCAAAACCAGCTCTGGATTTAGAAAAAAATAGGCAAGTGGTAATGCTTGGTGAAGGTATGTACAGAGCTCCAGGTAGCAGCTTCTAGGATGTCCCTGGTAGGAACACCTCTGAGAAAGGCTGTTGGAAGTAGATGCAACACTGGTGGAATGTGATCTTATCCCCTGTGGGGTAGGTTTTCCATGGTGCTTATAGCAGAAATTAATGCAATAGCCTATCCACTTAGAAATGATTTGCTTTGAAATGGCCTTCCCCTCAGCCCCTGCAGCAAAGGCAACTAGCAGCTGTTCAGTTTTCCTGAGAGGCTTAGTCCTGTCCAAATAAAATCCAAGTTTTTTGGGCACATCCAAAGAATGTAGTATTCGTTCTCTTTGTCTTTCCTATGTAAAAACTTGGACATTTATCACATTTCGCCAAATATATCACCATTTTTGTATTGCAATTACCAAATCTAAATCTTATAAAGGATTTATGTCCATTCTGCAGCCTTACTTTACTTTCTTGCGACATAAACTTACATTGATTACAAAAACCACATTTTCTACTTCTATTATTACTATTTTTATACGGAGAGGTGTCTTATAAAGCGAATATACGATCACATTTATAGTATCAGAACAAAAAATAAAACTAACGCACTATATAGACATGTTGAAATTAAAGGTGGTGAACATCAATTTAGATTTAGTATTCTTGATATTATAGATACGGACCCCAGAGGTGGAGACTTTAAAAGCTTATTAAGCTACAAAGAAGTATGGTGGCAAATATTTTTAGATGCCACCACTCCACCAGACCTGAATGATTTTATATCAGTTAAACCATTGTTATTTAAATAAATAATATAATTATAAGGATTTTAAACCATGAATATTTTATTTTGCGCATGTTTATTAAATAGTATATACACATGAAATTATTAGCATTATCAGCATTTGTAATTTAAGGAACTTTTAAAGGAATATTATTGGTATATTTGACTAGTTGGTATTGTCATTTTTATCATTTGTTATATTTATTTATTTTCTTACATTTTTGCATTTTTTAAACACCCATTTACACATTTAAAAAAAAAATGTATAGGATTTTAATAGGCCGTTATAGTACTTTATTTTATTAGGAAGGAAATATTAATTCACATACACATTTACTTATTAATTCATTGTATTCAGCATTTATTGAAGGAATTTCCACTTACCGTACAAAAAAAAATATTAAGGTTATGATGACAAATGCAATGAATTTATATGCTTATAAAGTTATTAACTATATAATATTACCAGTTCTCACTAATTTTTGTGTAAAGGAGGTATGTTTTAAGTTGAGGAAGGAGTGTTTCCAGTTTTGAGACTGTTCCTTCCTACTCTTAGCAATTTCTTTCTCCTACTGTATAGCCTATTAATGGTAGTTGTCCACCAGGCAGCTTTATTTTTCCTTGAGGATCTAGATTTGGTTCTATCAGGTATGGCAGAGTCAATACAATTGTACAGGTGCTCATATAAAGCACTGGTGTACAACTCAGCACAGGTGTCTGTTCCATCAGTGGGGGGGACGAGGTATGAAGCTATTTATGCGGTCACATATGAGGTTGCAATTGGCCTTGGAGAAGTTTTTTAGTCTAGTTGTTGTTGGGGGGGCCTTGTGCTACAGGTACTTCTAGTGAGACTGATTTGGGGTCAGATCTCACCAGGGATGGCCATACTCTGGGGATGGTGCAGTGGTCCCCCATGTTAGTGAGCACCAGATCCAGGATATTTGAGCCCCTTGTAGGTATGTCAACCAGCTGGTCCAGGACATTGGAGTTAAAATCCAGAAATGTTTGGGCAAGTGAGCTAGAATACGTATAATTTACCCAGTCAATGGATGGGTAATTAAAGTCACCCAAAACCAGAGCGTATGGTTGTATCTTGATTGACTCAAGTACATCCAACTAGGCTGAGCTGATGTCCTTATTCATGGTGGGGGTCCTACAGCTGGCAATAACCTGAAGAGGAAACTTACCTACAGTCAAATTGCACCTGAAGTAATTCAAGGGAATCATGCTGTTTAACCAACCTAGAGGTGTATTTATCTTTAATGAATATTGATACACCACCTCCTTTAGTTCTCACGCCTTCAGTTTGTGGCCTGAACATATGGAAGGAAATGTAACCTGGTATAGCTGGGGTGTTCTCCACAGCCTTAAACCAGGTCTCAGTGACTGCACAAATCTCAGCTGCATGTAGTCTGTGTTGTTTAATACAAAGTACTCCTCCCATTTGCCCAGTGCTAGGTTAGCTATGGTTGGAGCCATGGCAGCCCCCACGACTATACCAGTTTTTTTTTTGTAGTGTTTGCAACTGAAAGTAAAAAAAAAAATAAAATCCAATACTAGACTAATGAACTTGCTTAACTTTTGCAGTTGTGCTTGTGTACCTTGATTATGTCTCTTAAATGATTCCATAGCTGCTGTTATAAAGTAATTGTGAGGAAGCACTGTGCATAAGGATTCAACATTGATAGTTAATAAAATACTATCAGCTTCTGCTGTAATGTTTTTGTTTTTCCTCAAAAAATCCATCAAATCTCTTACGTATGACTTATTCTTTCAGCAAGTAGTCAAGATAGATGGCTGTGGCTTCAGTAAGGTAACCTCCACTTGCCACACCGGTCTATAGGGTGGGTCTTCTCTGTCCTTGTGTGGCTATGGTATTCCAAAGAAGTTAGGTAAACGAGGGCATGGGCTCCATAAATACAAAGATTTTCAGTAACAAATCTTTCTTCCCATAGTAATTAACGAGACATACTGGAATTGAAAAACTTCCACACAGGGAAGTTTACTGTTTTGTTTTGTTGTGGACCCACTATACCTGCATAGTGGGTTGTTTGAGACTTAAGGGATACCATGGAGATTACCTGTAACTTTTTAACATACAAAGCATGGTCAGTGGAACAAAGAATCACAAATGAGGTTTCCCTTCTGTGTTAAATTACACTCTTTGGCATCATCAACTTATAAAACTTTTCTGGCAGAAATCTGATTTTTTTAAAATAAAACTGAGTTCATAAACTGAAAAACTATTAGAATCAATACATAATTGCGAAATGTACAGCCAAATACATATAAAATAGTCAAAAAGATGATATGTATACACAAATACAAAAAATGTTCTTAAATGTTGTGACACCAAATGGCAAAACAAATATTGCATACAAATACAACATAAAAAGCAGTTCATATATGCAGTGACATCAAATGGCAAAGAACAAAATTACTTGCCATTACTTACTGAAAATGTATAAGAAACAGTACATTTCCTATGCATAACACCAGTAATTTGTTCATTTAAAAAGCATGTTAGTAATAACAGAAGCATAAAAAAGAAGTTATGTACTCACCATAACGTTCCATGTTTGGACTTCGTTCTCGCCCTTCATTCTTACATATGGGACATATGGGTTCGGAGCCGATCCTCGGCTCCGACTCGGCCGATTACAAAGCTCAAAGGTTTGTGGCAAGGTAGGTATCCCATAGTGCACTAGTAAGAATCCCCAGATCTTGTTTGCTGACTATAAAAGTGATAGAAAAATTTTCCACAAGGAACAACAAAGATGAAAGGTCTACACCCTACCAAAGGCGATACTATCTTGTCTCCAGATCCTCCAAGGCTACATGGACAGGGGTAGGTGGGTGGGTTTGTAAGAATGAAGGGCGAGATGGACTACACACATGGAATGTTATGGTGAGTACATAACTTCTTTATGTTCTGTAGTCCTATCTTGCCTTCATTCTTACATATGGGACAGCGTCCCTAGCACCATTTTCTCGAGTGGCTCACGGGAATATACTCCTAAGAACCGTGGAACCAAAGGAGGCTCTACCCCTTGAGGTCAAATATAATTTGTAATGAGTAATAAAAGTATGAGGAGTAGCCCAAGTTGCTGCTGCACAAATACTATCAACTGGGACTCTGGCTTGAAAAGCAGAAGATGTGGATAGGGACCTGGTAGAATGAGCCTTAATTTTAAACGGAAGTTCCTTTCCATTGGAAGAGTAGATAAATGAGATACAGTTGGAAATCCAATTTGATACAGTTACCTTAGAGACTGGCAGACCTATCCTAGTTTCAGAAAAGGATATGAAGAATTGGTCTGACTTCCTAAGTTACTTGGTTCTATGTAGATAGAACCGTAACTGTCTGTGAACATCAAGTTGATGAAATTTATATTCTGCACTGTTTGAATGATTAAGAAAAAATACTGGCAGTTTGATAGTTTGGTTCAAATTAGACTGACAGCAAACTTTGGGGATGAAAGAAGGGTTTGTACAAAGGGAAACTGTCTCTATGAAAAATCAAGTAAGGAGGTTTAACTGACAGTGCTTGTAACTCTGACACCCTTCTGGCGGATGTAACAGCTACTAGAAAAATGTTCTTCCAAGAGAGGAACTTCAGTTCACAAGAATGCATGGGTTCAAAGAACGGGGAAGTAAGTTTGGACAGAATGAAATTTAGATCCCAAGGAGATACAGGCTCCTGAAAGGGAGGTCTTGGCAAGGTAGTGCCTTTAAGGAAAGTTTTACACAATCTGTGAGCCATCAGATTAGGCTCATGTTGACCCAAATGAAAACTGGATATCGCTGCCAGTTGAACTTTAATTGTAGCAGCAGCTGATCCCCGATGAAAAAGTTCAGTTAGGAATTCTAACACCAAGGAAATGGATGCTGTGTAAGGATCTACATTTTTCTCTTTTGCCCAGATAGAAAATCTTCTCCATTTGCTAGCATACAATTTCCTCGTGGAAGGTTTGTGGGAAGACGTGAGGATATGGGTCAATGCAGGTGAAAAATCATGAAGCCTGACTACGGATGGAAGTGGAGCAGCCACGCTGTCAAGTTGAGGGTGCGGAGGCAGGAGTGGGGGGTGCCTGACGTGTGTCAAGATGTCTGGAACTGGGTCCAGAGTCCATGGATCGTCTAGAAGATGATGCCCGAGAAAGGGGAACCAAATCTGACGAGGCCAGTAAGGAGTGATCAGAATCATTCTGCTTCCCAAGGATTTTGCTTTCTGGATCACTTTCGATATGAGCGGAAAGGGGGAAATGCATAAAGAAGTCCAGGAGGCCAATTGTGAACAAGTGTGTCTCTCGGTGACTCCCCCAGAGGGGGAATAAGGGAAAAGTAGCTGCTGCATTTGGTGTAGATTGGACTGGCAAACAGATCGTAGCAAGGCTGTCCCCACTTGTGGAAAATCTGCTCCATGACTTTCTGATTCAGAGACCACTCATGCGGCATCAAGATTGCCCTGCTGAGCTTGTCGGCTATCATATTGGTTGTCTACGGGATATGCACTGCTACTAGAAAGCGCTGGGAAGATATCGCCCACTGCCAAACACGAACAGCCTCTCGACATAGGGGATAAGATCTGGTTCCTCCTTGCTTGTTTAAATACCATACCACTGACATATTGTCAGACTGGATTGCTATCATCCCTAGAGGAAGAAAGTCGTGAAGTGCTTGCAACGCTAGTAGCACTGCTCTCATCTCTAGGACATTGATATGCAAGTGAGCCTTGTGATCTTCCCATGTGCCTTGGACAGTCCTGCCTAGATAATGCCCCCCCCCCATCTGGGAGGCATCCGTGGTCACAGTAGCAATGGGTTGACAAGGAAGGAAGAGTGTTCCTGTCGTTAGTTGATCGGGCTAAAGCCACCAACGAAGGTCCTTTTTGCAAGTTTCCGTTATCAGAATATGATGAGACACAGGCAGTTGTTGAAGAGGCCACTGGGAAAAGAGTAGCCATTGAAGGATTCTCATATGAAGTCTGGCTAATGGAACTAGAGTTATGGTAGAAGCCATGGTCCCTAAAAGTTTCAGCACTGTCTTGGCATTGAGTCTTTGTTGAGGAAGTAAGCTGTACATCTGTTGACTGAGATTTTGAATTCTGTCTGCAGGAAGACAAGCCATCATGGTGACTGTGTCTATTTCTGTGCCTATAAAAGTCACAAATTGAGAGGTCGACAAGGCAGACTTTTCACAATTTATCGTAATTCCTACCTGAGTGCAGATCTAGATGGTTGAATCCCTGGCTTGTAGAAGTAGGTGCTTGGTTGTGGCGGTTAGGAGCCAGTCGTCCAGGTACGGAAACACTTGAAATCCAAGACGTTTCAAGTGAGCTGACACTACCGCCATGCATTTGGTGAGCACCCTGGGGGCTGTGGTGAGAAAGTACAGTTTTGTACCTACCATAAATGTAGATGTTCGAGTGCTAATACAGCTGCAGTCATAAAAGATGGGTTCTCCTGCCGTCAGGCGGGTCCACGGTCGGCCGAATTCCAAAGTCTAGGTCCGGCGTCGGTTGTTGTCGCTTCTTCCCCGACGTCAGTGCGACAGCGGTATAAAGGAACCAGCCGACACCATTTTCTTCAGTTTTTCTTGCCCCAGATGTCAGGTGCCCTCAGAAGGAGGGCAATACATACATTTGTGTAATAAAGCAATGCAATATAATCAAAATACAGTAGTTGCAAGCAAATACACCATAAATGAATACCCCAATCAGGTTGTATGAGGAGGTGTTAGCCAATAGGCCTGTCCCAAGAGGGGAAGGAGGGAGGGAAACCTGGACTGCAGCTGTATTAGCACTCGAACATCTACATTTATGGTAGGTACAAAACTGTACTATGTTCATCGTGCATACAGCTGCAGTCATAACAGATGGGTAGAATCCCAAAGCTAAGAAAGGGGTGGTAGGCACTAGGTGGAACTAGGAGGAGCCAGGATGCCCTGCAAGACTGCAGTGGCAAAGCCTGCTCTAGTTTTGGAGTATAATGGTAGGTGGTCGTGCTTGGAGAAGGTATGCACAGAACTCCAAGTGGCTGCTTCCAAAATATCTTTGGTAGGAACTCCTCTGAGGAAAGCTGCAGAGGTAGCTGTGGCCCTTGTGGAGTGAGATCTGATGCCTGTAGGTACAGTTTTGCCATGAAAAGAATAGCAAAAACGTATGCAGTGGGCTATCCATTTTGAGATTGTCTGTTTGGAAATTGGCTTTCCTTGAGCTCCTACAGCATAGGACACAAAGAGCTGTTCTGATTTTCTGAAAGGCTTTGTTCTGTCCAAATAATAACGCAGTTATCTGTGGATGTCCAAGGAATGTAGTAATCTCGCCCCTTTGTTTTGAGGATTAGGATAAAAGGTAGGTAAGTGTATGGCCTGATTCAAAGCTACCCCGGATACCACTTTAGGCATAAAGGACGGGTTGGTTCGTAAGGAAACTCTGTCCTGATGGAAGATGATAAAAGGCTGCACAGCCATGAGAGCTTGTAGTTCTGAAACTCTACGAGCTGAGGTAATAGCCAGAAGGAAAGCTGTTTTCCAGGACAAATATTGCAAATCCGAAGAGGCAGCTGGCTCAAAGGAAGGCAAGGTCAGTTTTTCCAGAATGAAATTGAGATCCCAAGCAGGTATTGGTTGTTTCCTTGGGGGTCTTAGATTCTTAGCCCCTCTGAGGTACTGTCTTAAGAGAGGGTGAGAGAATAAGGGTGGATCAGTGTTGTATTCTGCAGAAATGGCTGAGGCATGGATTTTGATGGAGGAAAATGAAAGTCCACTGCTTAGCAGCTCAGCTAGATACTGTAGTATTTGAGGTTCAGTTTTCCAGGATCCTGGCCCTTTTTCTCATTCCAGACACAAAACCGTTTCCATTTTGTGGAGTAAGCTTTTCTAGTTGATGGCCTTCTGGCCTCCAAAATGACATCCTGCACCTCCTTGGAGAGTAGGATCTGTTGTGATGCTAAGGAAACTTCCATGCGGCTAGACTGAGTGTTTTTAGCTGGCTGTGAAGAGTTTTGAAGCTGTGCTGAGTCAGAAGAAGAGGCATTACAGGCAGGGTCCATGGTGGGGAATGCGTCAGGCTCCTCAGGAGTGGGTACCAGTGTTGTCTTGGCCAGTCTGGAGCAATGAGAATCATCTTTGGTCTTTTTGCTCTGGTTTTCAATAGAACTTTGGGCAGCAGAGGAAGAGGTGGGAAGGCATAAACTTTCATTGATGTCCAACTGAAAGAGAAAGCGTCCACTCTCCAGGCCTTTGGATGGAAAATCCTTGAGCAGAATTTTGTCAATTGGTGATTTTTGTGGGAGGCAAAGAGATCTATGTCTGGCCTTCCCCATGCTTGGATTATTTCTGTAAAAACTTTTGGATGCAACTTACATTCGTGTGGATCTGTCATATTTCTGCTTAGGTTGTCTGCCAGCGTGTTTTCCTTGCCTGGCAGGTACTGTGCTTGTAGTTCGATTTGTAAGTCCAAGGCCCTGTTCCAAAGTGACATGGCCAGTCTGCATAGGGGGTATGAATACGTTCCTCCCTGCTTGTTTATGTACCACATAACTGTGGTGTTGTCCGTTCTTATCAATAGCTGACCTGGTTGCAGAAAGGTCTTTGAAAGCTATAATAGCATTTATTACTGCTAGCATTTCCTTTTGATTGATGTGAAGGTGCTATTCTTTTTGGGACCATTTGCCCTGAATGCAATGATCTGTCATGTGCGCCCCCGAGGCGTAGTCCGAGGCGTCTGTTGTGATTACTTGATTTGCTTGAGGCTTGCTGAATGGAAGACCTGTGTTTGTTTGGCATGCTTGAGCCCACCACAGAAATTCCTTTTGTAGACATGGAATTAGTAGTATTATTGTTTCCAAACTGTGGCTGTGTTGAGACCATAGGTTTTTCAGGTACCACTGAAGTTTCCTCATATGCAGCTTTGCACATTGGATTAGTAAGATGCAAGATGTCATGAATCCCAGAGCCTGCAGGATTTTCCTTGCAGTCAGCCTGGTACAATTTGCTAGTGCTTTGAAGTATTGAGTTAGTTGCCCCTGCTTCTCTGGAGTGAGGTAGGCCATCTGGGTGTTTGTGTCCAAGTTGGCACCCAGGAAAATTATCTTCCGAGAGGGTATTAGCCTTGATTTCTTTTTGTTGACTGTGTATCCCAGAGAGTTCAACAACATTATTACATAAGCCAGATGTTTCAGAAGAATGTGCTTGCTGTCCGCTTGGATCAGGCAGTCATCCAAATAGGGGTATATTTGTATCCCTTGAAGTCTGCAGTAGGCAATTACTGATGCCCGGCATTTCGTAAATACTCTGGGCGCAGTAGATAAGCCAAAGGGCAATGCAGAGAATTGATAATGGGTTGAACCTGCAAGAAATCTGAGGTATCTTCTGCAATTTTGTCCGATTGAGACATGCAGGTATGCCTCCTTGAGGTCCAATGTTACCAGCCAAGACTCCTTGCCCAGCATGGGAAGAAGCTGCTGTAGAGTGAGCATCTTGAATTTTGTGCAGTAGAAATGTGTTTAGGATGGACTGGTCCAAAATAGGTCTCCAATCTTTTCCCTTCCTTGGTACCAGGAATAGTCTGGAATAAAAACCTTGACCTTGTTCGTGCGTAGGTACCTCTTGAATAGCTTTCATGTCTATGAGATCTGTAATTTGCTTTTGTGCCTCTGCCCTTTGATTGTGTGGCAGGTTTGGCATGCCTCTCATTTTTGGAAGGGTGTGAAAATGGAATCTGTAGCCTCTGTTTATAATGTCTAGGGTCCATTTGTCTTTTGTGACAATATGCCAATTTTTTGAAAATAATAACAGTTTTCCTCCTAAGGGGGCTGCCATTTGAGTCTTGCTTGGCATGCAAAGGGGAAAGTCATTGGGTTTGCTTTCTGAATGATTGCGAGTTATCCTCACCACCTCTTTGTGTAGGAGCTTGCCATTGTCTGCCTCTAAACGATCCTTGGGATTGTCCTCTGCCCCTCGGGCGCCTGTATCTACCTCTTTGGGGTCTGTCCGTGGCTGGAAAGGACCAATTTTTGGAAGGCCAATTTCTAATGAAACGTGGGGGTTGTACCTGTAGAAAATCTTTCACAGTTTGCATTGATTTAGCCTTTTCCTCCATTTTCCTTAATACCTCCTCAGCATTAGCACCAAATAATACATCCTTTTGTAGAGGGGCATCTAGTAATTTAGCTTTGACATGATCAGGCAAGGTTTGTTCCTTGAGCCAGGCATGTCTACGTATGACTGATCCTGTAACAGCAGCTCTACATGAGGCCTCTAGAGCATCAAAACCACATTTTAAGGTATGCTTACCCACTTGTTCTGCACTATGCATCAAATCCTGCAACTCCTTCAAGTCTGGTTGTTCAGGTTGTGACATTTTACTTTTCAATTGTGATAACAAAAACTGTTGGTATTTTAGCATATGGAACTGACAGTTTAAGGCCCTCATGGTTAAGGTAGCGAGGTATATACCTTTTTTCCCCACCTTTCTAAGGATCTGGAATCTCTCTCGGAAGGTAATGGATTTTTAGCAGAGGAGGCCTTAATTCCCTTGGGGCCCTGTGAGATGGTTTCTGGGTCAGCAGCATGGCTTTTGTATAGAAATTGGTGTGAGCCAGGAACCCTGTAGTACCTGTCAGGCTTGACTGGGGCTGGAGGCAGAGAATCTGGGTTAAGGCAGGCCTCCGAGTAAACATCATCTAGGATGTCCAAGACAGGAGGTATAGCCAGATGCCTGTGCTGAGGTAGCAATAGAAATTCCCTAAGCCTTTTCTTGGAATCTGAATAATCCTGGCCTTCCCAGTGGAAGTGTTCCCTTAAGGTATGCAAAGTTTCCCCAAATGAGTAATCCTCTGGGGGGATACAGAAGGAATTGACTCCTCTGCATCAGAGTCTTCAAAAGGGGAGTAAGAATGTTCCTGATCATCAGAGTGCTCTGAAATAATGGAGCCCTGATCAGAGGAGGGGGATTCTTCCTCCACTCTGGGCCTTTTGTCCGGTGGGGGTTGAGAACCCCTGATAAGGGTAATTAAATCCTCAGCCATTTTAAGCATCTGTTTTTTAGGCATGGGGCCTGGAGATGGGCCCTGTGTAGCTTGTCTCTTAGAATGCATGGCTGCTTTAGATTTAGTGAAAGCCTTGATGGAAAAAGAAGAGGAAGGTCTGAAGACACCTTGAGTGGAGGTAGACCTGTCCACATTGTGAGGTTCAACGCCAAGAGTGGCTTCGGTATCTGTAGTCGGGGTGTGGGCCGAGGAGCCTGCGACCTCGGGCACAGGAGACACCGCCAATGAAGTGTCGTCGGTAGTCAGGGGCTGCGTAGGAGCCTCACGGAGAACCAGACCACGTGTAGTTGGCTTTGGCGTGGTGTCAGTAGTGGCCGCGGACCTCGTGTGTCGGTCCTTATCTTTGCATTTTTTGGACAAAACTGGAGTCGGAGTATCCGACGACATAATATAGTTAAATGTTTTTCCAAAATAATGCTGGGCGAACTCCGCCTGACGCTTAATAGTGCGTTTGTTGAATGTAGCACAAAAACAACAGACCGAGACGTCGTGGTCTGGGCCTAAACAAGGTATACAGAGGGAATGGAAATACTTATGCGGTATTTGCTTCCCACATGAAATACAATTGTTAACTTTGTCTGACATCGGTCTGAGGCAAGAAAAGTTTCCCCAACGGGGTACTTAGCTTTCAAGAAGACTTCGGTTTCAAAATTTTCGTAATTTCAGGAGCTGGCCGACCAGTACTTGCGAACTGTTTCTGCTTCAGGCACCGCGTGGCAAGAAAGACTGGAGAAAATGGCGTCGGCTGGTTCCTTTATACCCCTGTCGCACTGACATCAGGGAAGAAGCGACGACAACCGACGCCAGACCTAGACTTTGGAATTCGGCTGACCGAGGACCCGCCTGACGGCAGGAGAACCCATCTGTTATGACTGCAGCGGTATGCACGATGAACATCAAAAGGCAGAGCACGAAATTGGTAATGACTGGCTCCGAGCCAGATGCGTAGATGACTCCTCGATGATCTGTCCATTTTGATGTGGTAGTACTCATCTTGGAGATCTATGGAGCACATCCAATTGTCTTTTCCTAACAGAGGGAGTATAGACTGCTGAGTTACCATTCGAACTTGGACTTCTTCATTGATTCATTTAATTTGCTGAGGTCCAAAATGGGCCTCCAGTCCCCTGTTCGTTTTGGGACTAAAAAAGAATCTGGATTAATTTCCGAATCCTATCTGGTCTATTGGGACGACTCACTTTGAAAGCAACTTTTGAACTTCTATGGTTGCTTGATCCCTGTAATTTGGGTGGAACATCTGGGATCTTCTTGGGAGAATGAGGTGGAAGAAAAGAGGATATGGAGTATCCTCTGGTGATTATACTTTCTACACACTTGTCTTGGGTGATGCTGAGCCAGGCTTCTGGAAACAAAGATAAGCGACCCCCGACTGGCTCCAGAGAAGCACAGCTGGGCCACACTTCAGGAGCACTGATAGGGATGACCACAAAAGGAATCGCGGCCACTCTGGTTTTGCAGACCCCCCCCCCCCAGGGCAACGTCTACCATTAATTCCTCCTCCTCTGCCTCTGAAGGAGGAATCAGCCTGTGCATCCGGGAAAAATCTCTGGGATTTCTTGAATCACATTTTCCCGCCTCTCTGACCCTTGGGGTATGGTCTAGAAAGGACGGTAAAACATACTCCCACGACAGAGAGAGTTTTAACTTCCTGTTCGTACCTGGTGAGTGTATCTTTTACCTTTGGTCCAAACAAAGAGAAACCGTCGAAGAGGACATTGGTAAAAGTAGATTTGAAGGGCTCTGCAAAATTACATAAGCGCATCCAGGAGCATCTCCTAAGGGAAACTCCTGAACCCGCTGCCCTACTCGCTCCATGTGCTGCATAGGATAGCGGCCTCATGGAGGAGTTGACAATGGAGTTTAAGGTGGACAACTGAGCAGTAACATTCTCCGGGACTCCTTCTGTTGATGTACTTTGGAGAGTATCTCCTAGTTCCTTTAGGAGCTCTCTTTGAAGCCTAGTAAAATGTGTGAGGTAATTCAGTGATCTGAGAGTAAAAGCTGCTGATACGCTTCCCATATCTATCCATCGTTCGAGACTCCTTGTTCGGTGGATGGACAGATGTAGAAGTCTCCGCTAGTTCTTTTTTTGTGGCTGCCGCCACCACCATGGCATCTAAAGGCACACCTTTGGTCAAGAACTCTTTCTATTTGTTGGGTCTCCTGGGACTGGTTCCACAGCATCAGGACTTTCCCACACCTTTCGACTCACTAGATGCAGGAGCTCATCAAAAGGTGGTGACACCCAAGAGGCTGAAGGTTGAGACCCGAAAGCCTTCAGGTACACTGACTCCTCATCAGAAGGGGTGACAGTGGGTCAGCCGCCTCTCTGCTTCAGGATCTCTAAGATATCTACAAAGGAGATATCATCAGAGGACAACCTAGGGGGACACTTCTAACTCCTCGAAGTGATGGACTCATCCGGGGAGTCTACATGCTTCCTCTTGCATGTCCTCTTCTGTGGGGGCTCCTCAGAAGGGTATTCTGGGGAGGTCTTGGAAGACTGGGGGCCACCCAACGGGGGCTCCTGAGGCTGCGGGTTTCTGCTGCTGAGAGAGAGAGAGAGAGAGATGGTGCTGAGACAGAGGTTGGTGCTTGAGGGGCAAGAGTATCGGTACCCTTGTGCAGAGCTGACGACCTATACAGCACGCTCATCATCTTGAATGCACATCTCTCTGGCTCTGAGGACAGCCCCAGTTCCGAGGAAATGGAAGTAATCCCCGGCACCAAAGCGATAGGCTCCGAGATGGATGTAGGGTCCGAGCTCAACCTAGCCGACGCACCGAGCGGTAGGTTCGGCACCGAAGAATTTTGGGTCCAAGCATCCCTGTCGACGTCACCTGGTGAGCTTCGGCTCCTAGACACCAAGGACGATGCCGAAGTCAGAGCAGAACTCGGCTCAGAGACAGACACAAGGGGTGCTGGAACCGAGGGTTCCACAACAAGTGACACTGAAATCTCCAGCTCCAAAGAACCGACATGGCTCAGAAGAGGAACAGCAACAGGGAGAATGATCTTAGATGGTTACAGAACTGACTGGGAGCTAGCAACAATTTTGGTAAAGCAGATGACTTCAAAAGTCTAAGCACTACTCTACATCCTCTTCCGAAAGGCTCTTGGAGGATCTGGATGACAGGAAAGGCAACTTAGATCTCTGCAATATGGGAGATCGTAAAGTTGGGGAGACCCGCAATAACTCTCTGGACCGGCTCTGATGTAATTTCTCAGTGGTCGTCTCCGAAAGACTTGGGGCTGACACTGCAGTGTCAACATCGATGACCTCGACCAGCTCTGAGGACAGTGGAGCTGAAGAGGTGGAAGGCTTATCCAATTTCAATACTTTCTGAGGAGGTCTTGACAAAACAGTCGGTGCAGGAGAATGTCTCTTTGCTGACTTGACCTTCTCTTTCTTTGAAGAGGGAGACTTGGATGAGGATGAACACCTGGCTAACTCTTCCTTGAAGAAAGGCTTAAGGAGACATTTCAGGATTAATTTGCTCTTCCTTTCTTGGAGAACTCTGGAACTGAAGAAGTGACAGAAAGAACAAGTTTCCTGAAGATGAATGGCTCCGAGGCAGTAAACACAGTTACTGTGCCAGTCAGTGATTGAATTTTTTTGGGAGCACTTAAGGCACTTTTTAAAACCCGAAGGTCTATGATCTTTGGACTCCTTAGACATGCTTAGTACAAACAGAACTCTATAAAAGACAGAAGACAGGACAAGGTCCTCTAACTTAAACGGGCCTCGCCCTGTAAGAAACACTGCACACAAGAACGCAACCGAGGACTAGGTCCTTTAACTTAAACGGGCCTAGCCTCGCTAAGATAAACTCACACACAGACGAGCAAAAAACAGAGGACTAGGTCCTCTAACTTAAACGGGCCTAGCCCTGTTGAGGAAACAACACCAGAAAAGATTAATAGAGGACTAGGTCCTCTACGGACCTAGCTGTTAAGAAACAGGAAAGAAGCTACGTCAGAAAAGTACCACAAAATGTAAATTTAAACAACAGGCTAAAAACTAGCCAATAAAGAAGTAAACGACAATGCACACAAAAATACTATTCAATTGAAATACAATATCAGAAAAACAAGGTCCTAACACAAACGCGGACCTACGCTAATAGAAAAACTATCTCAAACTAGCACACAGAAGGGATACCACTCGAAGAACAAAAAAACGGGCCTAGAGACGGCCAACAAGTCCTTAGCAATAACTACAGAAAATAGCAAAAAACACACTATTTACTATCTGTGATAACTATTAACTAAACTATGTAAGCTAAGCTATATTATATGTAAAAGTATCAATAAGAACTATAATGATAATGAAAAATATCCAACTTAGTCACGGCGAAGCAAGAAGAACTTCTGAACTCGTAGACGTGGCAAACGAGATCTGGGGATTCTTACTAGTGCATTATGGGATACCTACCTTGCCCTAGCCAACTGAGAGACTTTGAGCTTTGTAATTGGCTGAGTCGAAGCAGAGGATCGGTTCTGAACCCATATGTCCCATATGTAAGAATGAAGGCGAGATAGAACTACAGAACATCCTAAATTTAATACAAAGTTTTTATATGGTATTAAAATGTTTATAACTCATTTAAGCCTATGCCATAAATGGCCCCAAATTCATAATCCACCTTTTTTCTTTAGTGTGCAAAAATTGCAGCTCGTCATTTTTATCAGGTGAACTAGCATTAATCTTGTCACTATCTCTAAAGCTAAAAATAGCCTCCCTATGGGATTTTTGATGTCACATTAATGCACTACATTCTCTGTGGAATTTCAGATTACTCAGACAAATTGATAACACTGTTTAAACATTCCAGATGTCTCCCCAACATAAAAAGTCCCACATTTACATGTAGCTAAGTAAATAACTCATTCAGTTGAATATGTAATAAAGTCATGAATATCAAAAACCCCATGTGTATTATGGTTTTTATGACAAGTTTGCAAAAAACATAACTTCCACAAGGGTAACGTTCAAAAGGTTTCATACCTAAAAAAAATCTGTCTTTAAATCCAGACAGATGATTAGTGACAGTTTTTCACATTCTATACGAGTAGCAGCATTTTTGTGGCACTATATTACTATAAAGCTTGTCACCTCTTAATATGGGCCAATATTTACCAATAACATCCCTAATTTAAATAGATTATTGCCATAAGTGGTAACAAACATTCAGAAACATCAGTCTTCTTTTGTTCCCTATACCGCAACAAGTTTTGTCAGGTTTCAGTAGTTGCCTTACTTTTAGCTTTAAGAACAAGAGCGTCTTCTGTGTGGCGACATGCGTGAATGGGCGTTCCTTCATTGACGGTTGTGCGTTAGGCCCGGCAAGCCAGCACGTAAAAATCTACTGCCAATCATTAGCGGACTGGAGTTCCGCTGTGGCGACCCCTAACCAGGAAAAGCCGAAAGTCACAACAACAACAACATAATTATATCCCCTCTTACTAAATCTATTACTAATATCAGACGCCTGTCGATTCCAATCTTGTTCATTACTACAAATACATTTAACCCTTAACATCTGTGAATAACGTACATTTTTAGTTATAAAAGATGTACGACAGCTAAATGCATGCAATAAGAAGTTATGTACCTACCATAATGTTCCATGTTAGTTGTCTTCTTCTCGCCTTCTTTCTTGCTGGATGGGTTCGGAGCAGATCCTCGGCTCTCACTCGGCCTTATACTAAAGCTCGAGAGCTATTTACCGGCTCGAGGTCCTCCCCCTATCCCACAATGCTAGACGTCAGATACCCAGATCTCGTTTGGTATAGCTAACACCATGGAGACACCCTGTCCCTACTATAAAGTTTACCTACAGTGGTAGCAACTGAGGAGGACATAACCTAGAAAATAGTCAAGCAGAGGAATAAGGCCTCAGAAGGATTCATCTCGGTCTGTCCAGGCTAGGGGGATGGTGGGTGGGACGCAAGAAAGAAGACGAGAAGAAGACAACTAACATGGAACGTTATGGTAGGTACCTAACTTCTTAATGTTAAGTTGTGAATCTCGCCTTCATTCTTGCTGGATGGGACAGTGTCCCTAGCACCTTAGCCCTGGGTGGCTCATCGGAACAGACTCTTGAGCACAGTGGAACCAAACTCAGCCCGACTGCTGGAGGTCATATCCAACTTGTAATGAGAAATTAAGGTATGAGGAGTGGCCCATGTGGCTGCAGCACAAATAGATTCTATTGGAAGTCTTGCTTGAAAAGCTACTGACGTAGCTAACACTCTGGTGGAATGAGCTTTTGGTGTTGTAGGGAGTTCTTTATGTCTTAGTTGGTAAATGAAGGAAATGATAGAGGCCAACCATCTAGATAAAGATACTTTAGACACTGGCAGGCCCTGCTTGCCCTCAGCATAGGACAGGAAGAGTTGGTCCAACTTCCTAGTTTGTTTTGTCCTATCTAAATAGAAACATAATTGCCTGTGAACATCCAAATAATGCAGCTTTTGTTCAGCTCTGTTTGAATAGTTAGGAAAAAAGACAGGAAGATCAATGGCCTGATTCAGGTTTGTCTCAGAAGGAATCTTGGGTAAAAAGGAGGGATTAGTTCTGAGTGAAACTCTATCTTTGTGAAAAACAAGATAGGGAGGACGAATACAGAGGGCCTGAAGTTCCGATACTCTTCTAGCTGAGGTGATAGCTACTAAGAAGAGAGTCTTCCAGGAGAGCAATTTTAAGGAACAGGTGGCCGCAGGTTCAAAAGGAGGGAGAATCAGGAAGTTAATATCAGATTCAAATCCCACGGAGACGGCGGATCTCTAACCAGAGGCCTCAGCAAAACAGTCCCTTTAAGAAAGGCTTTACAAAGTTTATGGGACATGATGCTGGTCTCTTGACAGGCCAGAGTGAAAATTAGCGATAACAGCCAACTGGACTCTAATGGTAGCAGAAGAGGAGCCCGCTTGAAAAAGCTCTGCCAAAAAATCCAGAACACTGTGGACAGGGGCTGTAAAAGGATCTATATTTCTGGCCTCCACCCAGAAGGAGAAACGTCTCCACTTACTAGCATAGGTTTTTCTGGTAGTAGATTTGTGTGAAGAAAGGATGATTTCACGCACTGGCTGAGAAATATGTGGAAGCCTGGCTAGGGTTGGACGTGGAGCAACCAAGGTGTCAGGTTGAGAGATTGATGGACCAACAGGTCTGGCACTGGGTCCAGACTCCAGGGCTGCTCCAGTAGGTGACGATGCAGTAATGGGAACCAAATTTGTCTAGGCCAGTAAGGGGCAATGAGGATCATCCTGGAACCCAAAGCGGTCGCTTTCTGAATCAGTTTGGGAATTAATGGAAAAGGCGGAAATGCATATAGGAGACCCCGGGGCCAATCGTGTACTAGAGCGTCTCTGAGGGAATGGCTGGGGAGGGGAAAGAGAGTGAAGAAGTCTTCGCACTTGCTGTTGAGGGGGGTTGCAAAAAGGTTGCAGCAAGGTTGACCCCATCTGCAGAAAATCTTGTCCGCTACTAACTGATTGAGAGACCACTCGTGAGGCATGAGAATGGCTCTGCTTAGCCTGTCTGCTATGACGTTGGACTTCTCGGGGATGTGCATTGCTATCAGAAACCGTTGGAAAGAGATCGCCTACTGCCAGAGTCTGAGTGCTTCTCGACATAAGGGATAGGACCTGGTTCCGCCCTGCTTGTTGATGTACCACACTACAGACTTATTGTCCGTTTGAACTGCAATAGTCCCAGTAGGTAGAGAGTCCTGAAGAGCTTGCAACGCTAAAAGTACCGCTCTCATCTCCAAGACACTTATGTGCAGATGGTATTCTAGGGGTTGCCAAGAGCCCTGGACAGTCCTGCCCTGAAAATGCCTCCCCCACCCGATCAGGGAGGCATCCGTGGTCACCGTGGCAACTAGAGGAGGAAGAACAAATGGTCTGCCCTGGAGAACTAGGGGGGAGACCATCCACCAAGCCAGGTGGTCTTTGCATGTTTGAGTGATTATTATCCTGTGGGACACTGGAAGTTGTTGAAAGGACCATTGGGTAAACAGCATCCACTGGAGGATCCGCATGTGAAAATGAGTCAGGGGGACTAAACGGATCGCTGCTGCCATGAGACCCAATGTCTTTAGTACAAATCTGGCCTGAATCGTCTTGCACTGTAGTAGGATCTGTACATGTCAGCAAATGTCTGATACTCTGAATGGAGGAAGTTTTGCAGATAGATCCTTTGTATTTAATTCTGTGAATATAAAGGTTATAGACTGACAAGGCGACAATGCAGACTTTTTGAAATTTATTGATATACCTAGCTCGGAGCAAGTCTGGATGGTATAGTCTCTGGCTCGCAATAGCTGATGCCTGGTGGAAGCAGTAAGGAGCCAGTTGTCTAGATATGGAAACACCTGGAATCCCCGTCATCTCAGGTGAGCCGTAACCACTGCCATGCATTTGGTGAACACCCTGGGGTCCGTGGTGAGACCAAAGGGCAGGGCTCTGAATTGATAGTGACTGGCTCCCAGTCGGAAGTGGAGAAACCTTCTGGAACGCCTGTCCATTTTTATATGGTAGTACGCATCCTGAAGGTCTATGGAGCACATCCAATTGTCCTGACCCAAGAAGGGTAGAATGGACTGGAGCATGACCATCCGGAACTTCGTTCTTTGAACAGACTTGTTTAATCTGCTGAGATTCAAAATGGGTCTCCAGTCCCCTGTCTTTTTTGGTACCAAAAAGAAACTTGAGTAAATTCCGGATCCTTGCTGGTCTGCTGGGACTGGCTGGATGGCTCTTTTTCTTAGCAGTTTTGAAATTTCTAGAACTGCTGGATCCCTTAGAGCAGATGGGACATCTGGAAGGGATCTGTTTGTTTGTACAGGGGTGCGGACGAAGGGAATTTTGTAACCTTTGGATATAGATCTGTACCCATCGGTCTTGAGTGAGGAGTTGCCAGGCTTCTGGGTACAGTGACAATCTTCCCCCGACTGCCTCTGAAGGTGGACAGTCGGGCAGCCCCTCAGGGGTGCTGGAAGGGTTTGTCAGAGAAAGATTCTCTGCTACCCTGATTTTGCAGACCCCCTTTGCCCCTAGGGCGGCGTCTATTATTGTTTCCTCCTCTGCCACTGGAGGAAAACTCACCACGTGTGTCAGGCACAACTCTCTGGGGTTTACGAAACCACATTTTTACACTCTTCTGACCTTTGGGGTATGGTCTGGAGGGACTAGAAAAATGGACTCGCACGGCAGAGAGTCTTGCCTTCCTGCTCACACCTGGTAAGTGTATCCTTCACCTGTGGTCCAAACAAAGCTGAACCATCGAAGGCAGTATTGGTGAAGGATGCCTTAAAGGGGTCAGCAAAGTTACATAACCGCATCCAGGCGTGTCTTCTCAAAGCCACGCCTGTACCTGCGGCCCTACTTGCACTATCGGCTGCATAAGAAATTAACCGCATGGAGGAGTTAACTATGGAACTTAAGGTCGCCAGCTGGGAGTTAACCTTATCCTGAGACCCCGCAGCTGATGGATGCTGAAGGGTATCACCCAGTTCTTTGAGAAGATCCCTCTGAAGTTGGGTGAAATGGCACAGATAATTCAGCAACCGCATAGCAAAGGTCGCTGAAGAGAACATCCACTTCCTGTACCTGTCCATTGTCCTAGACTCTTTATTAGGAGGATGTACAGGCACTGAAGGGTCAGCCAACTCCTTCTTAGTGGCCGCTGCCACCACCATGTCATCAACTGGGACCACCTTAGCTAGAAATTGTTTGTCCGATGGGGCTGTAATAAATTTAGAGGGCCTACGGGGAGTTGGTTCCATTGAGTTTGCGGCTTTCCACGCCTTCCGCGCAACCACTTCCATGAGCGGGTCAAAAGGCAGAGACACCCAGGAGGTGGAAGGGTGAGAACCAAACGCATCCAGGTACACCGACTCATCCTCGGAACGTTTAAGGGCAGTCCAATTCCCCCTCTGCTTAAGGATCTCCAGGACGTCTGAAAAGGAGACATCCTCAGAGGGGGACCTTGGGGACCCTTCCGAATCCTCCAAGTCGGTGTCAGACGTGACTGACTCGGGGGAGTCAACATGTTTCCTCTTACATGTTTTCTTCCGAGGTGGCTCCTCCGAATGATCGGGGGAGGCCTCGGAAGAGGAAGATACCCCCAGTGGGGTGACCTGGAGCGTTTGTTCTCCACGCTTAGGGTCAGGAGGGTGGACAGAGACCGAAGCAGGCACCATGGAGATAAGGAGACGAAAGGGTCGATCGTGGATCTGACCCAGGAGTCAGTACGCTCCTCATGACCTTGAAGGTGCCCCTATCAGGCAGAGAGGAAGGTCCCAGCTCCGAAGAGATGAGAACCCCTCCCGGCACCGAAAGTGACGGCTCCGAGGCCGATGTCAGGGCCGAGCTCACCTGCGCCGAGGCACCGAGAGGGAGAACGGGGTCGGACAAAGGTCCGATGCCACTCACACCCTCGGAGCCGACGAGGTAGTCTCGACGCCTGGATCCCTCCATGGACGGAACCAACGAAGAGATCAGAGCCGGTGATGGAGCCAAAATGTGTGGTATCGGCTCCGACGATTCAAGCCCCAATGAGCTCCGGCTCCGAACACAGTGATAGAGTCGGAGGAGGAACTGATGAAGATACAGGGATAGCCACAGTCTGCTGAGAAGGGCTAGTCAACATCTGGGCCAGTGCCTGCGACTTTAAGAGCCTACTGACCACCCTCTCGAGGTTGTGATCAGACAGCCTGGAGGACCGAGAGGAGAGGGACCTATGGCTCCGCTCCGACTGTAGTAACGGAGACCTCAGAGCCGAACTGACTCCAAAGAGGGAGACCTTGAGCGTTTTCGGCTCACAGAATGCTCTGATACTAAGGCCGGAGCCAACTGAGGTCTCGAAGTGTCGGTTCCAGCCAAAACAGACGAGGAAGCAGACGCTCCGCTCGGCGACGGCTCCGAGCAGGGAGCCGAAGGCTTAGCGGACTTGGAGTGTTTACCCGACGAAGGCTTAGTCGGGGACCTTTCAGGCTTAAGCAAGCCCCTCAAAATAAGTTTGTTCCTACGCTCCTGCAGGACTCTCGGACTAAAGGCATGACAGACCGCACAAGAGTCCTGCAGGTGTAGGGGGCCCAAACAATGCACACAAGAAGTGTTACCGTCTGTCAGAGACATCTTCTGACAGCACGAGTCACACTTCTTGAAACCTGAGACCTTAGTATCCTTAGACATAATGAAAAGTAGAAAAAAAGGATACCAAGGGAACAGGTAACTAGTGCTTTAAACACTACACACAGACACACAGACACAGACACACACACACACACACACACACGCACTAGTAAAAAAACAACAATATAATAGTAATGTAAATAATACTACTAAATATATCTAACTATCACTATAAAGTAGAAAATATATAAAAAGTAGTAGAATAAGAATAAAAACACTACTGATTATATACAACTAACCCTAGAGGGTAGAATATATATAAGAAAAATCAACGCTACCCTAATGGGTGGGGGGAGGGGGGGGACTCTGAAAAAACTACAGTAAAAGAGTTTTTTAAAAGGGGGTTTCTCAAGGGTTTAAAAAGGGAAACACAGAGACACTATCTAATAAGAAAAAACTATATATATATATATATATATATATATATATATATATAAATAAATAATAAAATGCTAGAAAAGAGTTATATAACCTGGAGCCGGTAAAATCGCAACCTCGTAGCTGAAGCGGCAAACGAGATCTGGGTATCTGACGCCTAGCATTGTGGGATGGGGAAGGGCCTCGAGCCAGTAAATAGTGCTCGAGCTTTAGTTTAAGGCCAAGTCGGAGCAGAGGATCGGCTCCGAACCCATCCAGCAAGAATGAAGGCGAGATTGACAACAAATATTTTTTACTACAGGGCTTATGATATAAAGTGGTATCAATGGTGCCATCCAACAATTTTGCCACTGAAACATCCAAATCCAAAAAAATCAATATTGAACAAATTACCCTCGACTGTAAATTAAACTCCCATGTCATTGTCATCAAGATAATGCTGAAATGACGTAAACTCATTCACATCGCCATTCCAAAAAGCCCAATCATCCAAAAAATGTCTCCACATAATCAGCTGTGAACCAAAAGAATTATGATTCATATCAAAAATAAACAGTGTTTTGAAAAATCTACATATAAGTCAGCATACATAGGTGCAAATGTAGCCCGCATCGCAGTACCCCTTAACTATAAAAAGCGTTTGCTATCAAAACGCATAACATTCATTTCCAACACAACAGAAATAAGGTTCAGTAAAAATTGATTAAACTGCGAAGGATATAGTTCTGTCATGTTTAACCAGTATTTCATAGCCTGGATACCCTATAATGAAATTTATATGTATAAAGGCTTTCAATATCTAAAGTGCATAAACAGGTCATGTCGGATACCTGTTTATCATCCATCAAGAACAAAAACCCAGGAGGCGTGGCCAGCATGTGAACGGAGTGGCAGCATCTTTCTTCAGCTCTGTCCTTAAAATTTATTTCTCACAGGAAAAATTTAAAAAATATTGATCATGGACAGTTTAGCTTTGCTGGAATACCACAACTAATGGTACAAGTCTACATAACAATAATGTTAGCATTTTCTACAAATACTCCTGTCAAAAACCTGAAGAGAAAGCAACAGGACCAGAGAAAAGATGAGCATCACAAAAATACTATGTCTGACCAAACAATAAAGGAGGATTTACAATCATTATTAACAACAACAACGCAGGACTTGTCATTGAAATTTGATAAAAATTATCTGGACAAAGCCCAAAATGATAGGGGGTCAAAAAAGGGACATATTTTAAATATTGTTCTTACAAACTTAGAAAGTTGATAGAATAATTGGTTTTGCATTAGCATGAATTCTCTGAAGGATGTGGAGTATTAAACTCAAATGTTTGTCATTATTTAATGACTTCAAACTTCAACTATTTGCTAGAAAAGTACAGATTTTAGGAGGAACACACCAAAAATATGAGGCAAAAATCTGGACATTCTGCGAAAATCTGTACAGTTGAGAGGTGTGAATCACATACACACAGTCACTTCCTCATTCATACCTGCATTCACACACACACACACACACACACACACACACACACACACACACACACACACACACACACACACACTTCCTCATTCATACCTGCATTCATTCACACACACACTTCCTCATTCATACCTGCATTCACTCATATATCCCTCTCACTCTTCCGATCTCACACAGTCACTTCCTCATTCATATCTGCATTCATTCATACACACACAGCCACTTCCTCATTCATACCTGCATTCACTCACACGTCCCTCTCAATCTTCCGATCTCACACATACCCACACACAGTCACTTCCTCATTCATACCTGCATTCACACACACACACACACACACACACACACACACACACACACACACACACACACACACACACACAGTTCCTCATTCATACCTGCATTCATTCACACACACTTCCTCATTCAAACCTGCATTCACTCATACATCCCTCTCACTCTTCCGATCTCACACATAGTCACTTCCTCATTCATACCTGCATTCACTCACACATCCCTCTCACTCTTCCGATCTCACATAGTCACTTCCTCATTCATACCTGCATTCATTCATACACACACAGCCACTTCCTCATTCATACCTGCATTCACTCACACGTCCCTCTCAATCTTCCGATCTCACACATATCCACACACAGTCACTTCCTCATTCATACACACACACACACACACACACACACACACACACACACACACACACACACACACACACACACACAGTCACTTCCTCATTCATTCACACATTGATCTCAGTTTCATACCTGCATTCATTCACACATTGATCTCAGTCTCCCGATCTCACACATACATACACACACACAGCCACTTTCTCATTCATACCTGCATTCATTGACACACACACACACACACACACACACACACACACACACACACACACACACACACACACACACACACACACACACACTGCCACTTCCTCATTCATAACTGCATTCACTCGCACATCACTCTCACTCTCCCGATCTCTCGCACACACAGACACTTCTTCATTCATTCCTGCATTCACTAGCACATCGCTCTCACTTTCCCAATCTCACACATACACAAAGACATTTCTTCATTCATTCCTGCATTCACTCACACTCGCCGTGAACTAATAAGCTTAACTGCAAAATAAACTGCAAACTGTTTGTGGTTTATTTTGCAGCTAAGCTTATTAGTTTGTGGTGCCCCTGTGCGGAAGCCATGGCTCTCCAGGGCGCCGCAGCGCACACTTTGGGAACCCCTGAAATATGCACTTTATGCGTGCCACGGGGGGGGGGGGGCTTGGGAAAACATGGATTCAGCAAGGGATCTGAGAAACAAAAAAGTTTGGGAACCACTGATTTATACTAATGCAATATTAAATATATAAAATAAGACAAATATCAAAGAGCTGCTTTAATATCTAGAACAAGTAGTACTAACTTGCCATGTCTTAACATATGAAATATGGAATTACCATACATGCTTTCAGGCTTTAATAGTTTGATAACATAATGCTGTACTGCTTTTGACTCTAGTGTGAATGGTCTAGGAAATATAAATGATACAACTTTAAAAAACAAATGTTTATGATTTATTCCTTTGTAAACTATGTGCTAATAGTTAAAAGAGTGGTGTTAATATTAAAAATGTTGTTTGGGGCACTTTTCTGTGGTGCAGTGGAGTGGATGCTGGTAGTCATTTTAAATGAATTAGAAGAAACAAAAACTGCTCTCTAACCTCATGGCCTATTCTAGAACTCTAAAAGCTTCACTTACAGTTTTCTGCTTTCCTGCCGAAGCCGCGAGCTGGTAAAATATGTTTTTAATCCATCTCGACGTATTACAATAAAAAAGCTGTTAAAGTCCATTAGAGTCGTTTGCATATTCATAAATGACCAAAAATGAAAGTACTTGATTACCAGCACTTGAAGCAATGCAGTATGGAGCTTAACTTAAACTAAAAGGCCCTTAAAGTGACAAGTACATATTTTCACTAAAATACAAGTGCTTCAAAGCATTATTGAGTATGTACATATACATAGCATAGATTTAATAATTCTAAAAGGAATTAAGAGAAATTACCACAAAAGTACTATAATACATGCAAAGAAAATGACATCATGAACACGATAGAAACAATTGATGTAAACAGTTAATGCAAACTCATACGTATGCATACTAGGACACACAGCTATAAAGTATGACTACTTATAACAACAAAAGTAATAATAATTTAACAGCTAAGAAATCAATAAATAAATATCTGCACAAATTTATTCAGTAAGAAACTGAACCAGATGTAATAAAGAACTAGTATGGTAGGATATAAATGTCATGAAAGCATTATAAGAATCTGCATACTTAACAAGACTGGTAAATAAGAAATGACACGCATATGTGATAAACATGAACAAGTCTGATGTCAGTCCACTGTTAGTCATTAACTATGAAGATGAATAGATTAAGTTCAATTCTTAAACAAGACGTACAGCAATACAGATATGTTTACTATACTAACAGCAGTTCAGATATTATTTATGAAATGCTTAAGATTCTCTTGTGCTTCATAGAGAAAAACAAGGTACAAGAAAAATTAAGAGTGATTACATTAATCAGATTGAAGCCTTAATAAATTCATAATAATTGCTACTATCTAAAGTAAAAAAAAAAAAAAAAAAAAAAAACACAAATTCCATACAACTTATCTATTAAACAAGAACATTATGAAAGCCTGTAACATGAATACAAACAGACCTAAATCTAAAGATGTAAAGAATTCCACTCAACAGATGAATGTACTATACAAAAGTGTTTATTTTATACATAGAGATTACATTAGAAGCCAAAATGTTAATATATGTTAAAATCTACAGTTTACAACAATAATAATGTTTTCATTAACCTGACTGGATGTTGAAACAAATGAAGTTTCATAAGGCTCTGTTGTCTTAACAGTAGAAAATATGAAACTACTTGGACTGTGTACACATAGGGTTTGCAACAAATACTAACAGTCATCTTAGATGTATATTACATTTGGCATAAAGAAACACTAAAAATAAAATGGCTACTTAGAAATATACATATGGGCAAAAGGATATATATGTATACGATGGTGATAAATGAAGCAAGAAATGCATTGATAATAAAGCGCTGTCTAAATAAAATGTTGATACTATAAAATAGATACTATTACACTGAAAACAGATGTTCATTGAAGGACATTAATAACGCAGTGAGATAAAATACAAGATGTACCTGCTAGAACAATGTTGTATTTAAAGTTGGTTACATTATTTTATTTAACTACGGACGGTAATATGATGTAACAATCTCTGTAATAGTGTTTAATTGAATATTATACAATTCAGTAGTTGAAGTTTGATAGCACACAAGCAATAAGAATTTGATGTTTTTAGTTATATTTGTTGTTGGGAAAGCTGAGGGAAGATGTTAAATATGGATAAGAGGGGTCACTTGAATGGCAAACCTATTCAAGTATGGGATGTTTTCTCCCATGAAGGGAATGATCGGTTGTTTATATTTTGAAAACCATTTTTTACGCAGACAGTTTTTATTTGTATCTTTTAAATGGATGTCTATGCAATTCATTTATAACATACAGAAAATGAATGGTAAAAAGTTTTCAGCACACATACAAGGTTATGTACAAAGACATAAACAGGACAATGGTTAAATGCAAAGGTACAGTTAGTCCAACTTTGAAATGCATTTCTATCGATGTCAATGGCTTAAATAACAGCTGTAAAAGAGGAAGCTTACAAAGATATCTTAAGCTATGTAAAGTGCAAGTAGTATTTTTACAAGAAGCACATCTTATACAGCAAGATTTTAATACGATTAATATGTATAACTACACATTACTAGCAAGTTCAGAATATAATAAAAAGCAAAGAGGTGTAGCAATATTATGGAGAAAGACTATCTTGATGCCCAAGATCATAAATACAGTCAATCTCAGGAATGTTTTGTTTAATTTAGTGTATTAATAAATGGTTTGGCTTATACCCTGGTAAACTATTATTGGATACCAGGACTGGGTGTCACATTTACAGAACATAATACAACATTCCAAAGGTAATAACTGCAGGAGATTTTAATTGTATAATGAAAGAAGAGGACACAAATGCTAAAAACACACAGAAGAAATCTCCACTATCAAAATTACTTAGAGTTTACTGACTCATATAACTTAGTGGACATAAACACATATGCTGAACAAGACTCACTGATATTCACACATTACTCACATAGACATAACACCTTTTCCAGAACAGAGTGTATATATAACAAAAGATCTTACCACAAAAAATAAACAAAGTCAAAACAATCACCTGCCCCTTCTCAGACCATAATGCAATAACTTGTGAAATAGATTTTAACTTTGAGAAAACTTACAATCATAAGAATTCCAGCCTATATAACAAACTTTAAAGAGTTTAAACAATACTATACTGCAGAGATGCAAACCTTTCTATATTTAAACCTTACAGATGAGGTAGCATATGTATACATATATATATATATATATATATATATATATATATATATATGTATATATATATATATATATATATATATATATATATATATATATATATATATATATATCAATAAAAATAAATAAATAATATATATATATATATATATATATATATATATATATATATATAGATTAGCTATATATCTGATGCAATAAAAGCACATTTATATGGGAAGGCGGTAGCCTGCTATAAAAACAAACAAAAGTAGTGGAATAAAGAACTGTCAGAACTACAAGCTAAAATAGCCAAAATGAAATTAGATATTCATAAAGGCAACTTAGTTTCAGAAAAAAAATTAAAAGACCTCAACAAAAAATACTTAAGAGATACTGAACCATAAAACAATGATTAACCTAGAGAAGGTCAAGCATGGAAACAGGAGAACCGCAAGGCACCCTCTCCTGTCTGCCAAGACAGAAAGTGCCAAGAGAAGGTCAGGGGGAAGGAGGGAGGGACGGCTGATGACAAATGAAGTCTAACTACTCAGATGGAACGTTATGGTGAGTACATAACTTCTTTATCTGAAGTAGCTAACTTCATTTGATCATTAACCTGTGGGACAGAGTCCCCAGCTACCAGCAAAAAAACCCTGGGTAGCCCTCATGGAAGGATATTTCGGAGCACCGCAGAACCAAAGAATGCTCTCCCTCTGGAAACTATGTCCAATTTATAATGAGAAATAAAAGTATGAGATGAGGAACAAGTAGCCGCTGAACAAATATTGCCCAAAGACATTCTAGACCAAAAGGCAGCTGACGTAGCCATAGATTTGGTAGAATGGGCATTTATCCTACCCGGAAAAGACATGTTTTTGTCTTTGTAAATCTGAAGGATGCATAGGGAAACCCATCTGGCAATACTCACCTTAGAAACCGGTTTGCCCAGAAAAGGCGTAGCAAAAGACACAAACAATTGGTCAGACTTGCAATGGGCTTTAGTCCTGTCTAAGTAGAAGTGTAACTGTCTATGCATGTCTAACAAATGCAATTTATATTCACCCCTGTTCTGAAAATTTGGAAAGAAGACAGATAAGTTGATTGATATTTGTCTCCGAAGCCACTTTAGATAGAACGGAAGGATTATTACAAAGGGAAACCCTGTCTTTATGAAACATCATATATGGAGGCTTTACAGATAATGCTTGAAGTTCCTATACTCTCCTAGCTGAGGTAATAGCCACTAAAAAGGCAGTCTTCCATGATAAAAATTTCAGGTCTACAGAAGCAGCAGGTTCAAAGGATGGAGCAACCAAGGCCTGTAAAACTAAGGTAAGATCCTACGGAGGGGTAGGATCCTTAATCGGGGGTCGTAAAAGAAAGGTACCTTTAACAAACATTTTGCAAAGTCTGGAAGAAGCAAAGGAAGCTGTATTCTCACTTACATGAAAAAATGGCTGCCAGTTGAACTTTTACTGCAGATGAGCTGGCACCCTGCTGGAAAATGTATGCCAAAAACTCAAGGACTGCTGGAATAGGAGCTGTGAGTGGATCCAAGTTCCTCTGAGAAGTTCAGATAGAAAAACACTTCCATTTGCTACGGTAAATTTTTTTGGCGGACGATTTATGAGCTGCCACCAGAAAAGACTTAACCAGGGAAGCCAAACTGGGAGTCCTAGCAATCAAGGGGAACTGGAGCAGCCAAGCCATGAGCTTTAGACTCCCCAGGTCTGGATGAAGGCCCTTCAAGGGATGCAAAATGAGATCCGGTATGGGATCCAGAATCAGAGGAGGAACTACAAGATGAGACCAAAGACAGGGAAACAAGATTTGGCGAGGCCAGAGTGGGGCAATGAGAATAATTCTGATCCTCAACCGTCGAGCCTTCTGTAGAAATTTTGTCATGAGAGGCAAAGAGGGATAAGCATAAAGAAGACCGCAAGGCCAAGTATGGACCAGAGTGCCCCTGGGGGATTCCCCCTGTGGGGGGATCAGAGTGAAGAACTCGCTGCACTTCACATTGGAAGGAGATGTGAAGAGATTGCAGCAAGGCTGACCCCCCACTCAAGGAAGATCCGCTCCGCTACTGAAGGATTCAGAAACCACTCGAAAGGCATTAGAATAGTCCTGCTCAGTTTGTCCGCCGGAATATTGGACCGACCCGGGATGTGCATTGTTATCAGAAAGTGGCTGGTGGAGATCGCCCATTCCCACACTTTCATGGCCTCATGACAAAGAGGACAGGACCTGGTTCCCCCCCTGTTTGTTGATGTACCAGACCACTGACATATTGTCTGTCTGAATAGCAATTGTTCCCAGAGGAAGAAAGGCATGAAGGGCCTGCAACGCTACTAAGACCGCCCTCATCTCTAGAACACTGATATGCAGTTTGGTCTCGTTTGGAGACCACATGCCTTGGACCGTCCTGCCCGAACAATGCCCCCCCCCACCTTAGTTGAGAGGTGTCCGTGGGTACCGTGGCTTGGGGAGGGGCTGAAAGAAACGGGTGTCCCTCTATCAGCTCCGGAAACGTATCCACCACAACAGGGATCTCCTGCATGCGTTGCTTATGTGAATAGATGTATCAAAGGCAGATCTAAAAGGGACCATTGGACCACTAACATCCACTGTAGAATTCTCATATGCAGGCGAGCACAGGGGAGAAGAGTAATGGTGGCTGGGGCTGGTGGAAGGTGAGACTGTGGGATTACAGATATATGAAGTCTTAGGTTCCGGAGTCTTTCTGGAGTTAAAAGGGCCTTGGTTAGAGACATATCGATTTTCGCTCCTATAAAGTCCAAAACCTGAACAGGGTCTAGAGAAGATTTGGCTATGTTGAGTGCGATGCCCAGCAAATCTGACAATTTCAGGAAAAATTTCCTGGCCGACAAAGTAGACAACTGGTGGGAGTGGCGAGGAGCCAATCGTCCAGGTATGGATAAACCTGTATCCCCTAAAGCCTCAGGTGAGCGGCTACTACTGCCATGACCTTGGTGAACACCCTGGGGGCTGTGGTGAGACCGAAGGGTAGTGCTCGTAAGTGATAGTGATTGGTCCCTAGCCGAAAGTGGAGGAACCTCCTGGAGCGTCTGTGCATTTTGATGTGATAGAACACATCCTGGAGATCTATGGAGCACATCCAGTCGTTCTCCTGCAGGTAAGGCAGGATGCACTGCAGAGTGACCATCCGGAACTTCTCTTTAGCAACTGACAGGTTTAGCGTAAAAAGGTCCAGAATGGGCCTTAAGTCCCCCGTATTTTTTGGTGCCAAAAAGAACCTGGAATAGATGCCTGATCCGGACTGATCTCGTGGGATGGTCTGGATGACTCATTTCCTTAGCAGATTTCTGATTTCTATAGCTGCTGCCTCCCTTTGCGCGGGTGGTATATGACCAGGAGGTGTTTTGGTGGAATGGGAGGGGTTAGAAAGGGAATTGTATAACCTCTGGATATTATCTGCAGCACCCGACGGTTTGATGATACGGACTCCCATGCTGTAAGTGCATCGAGAGATGACCCCCGACTGCCTCCAGACCAGTCTAGCAACCCATCAGGGCTGTTGCGTGGGTCTGTCAGAGAATGGTCCTTGAGATCCAAAACTTCTCAGACCCCCCTCCTCTGGGCCGGCATCTGTCCTGACCCCCTCTGGGGGAAGGTGAGTCCCGAGTGTCCTGGGAATACTGAGACTTCCGGAACCACATCTTCTTTTGCACCCTCCGATTCCTGGAAAAGGATCTTTGGGGGTTAGAGAAGTGGATTACGACGGCAGACAGTGTCTTCCCATCCGTCTCACTCTGGACTAACTTTTCACAAACTGTCTTTTCAAACAAGAACCATCGTAAGGGGCATTTGTGAAAGACACCTTAAAGGGTTCCATGAATTGACAAAGCCTTAGCCAGGCATGTCACCTCATGGCAACGCCGGACCCAGCAGCCCTTGCTGCTCCTTCAGTGGCATGTGACAGTAGGCACATGGATGTATTTGTAACTACATTGAGAGTGGCCATTCTCGCGGAGAATGTACATTTATCCTCCGGAGACATGGACTCTGGGGGTGACTCTGTGAACTCCTTGATGAGGTCTCGCTGTAGTCTAGTAACATGGGCCGAATAATTCTGTGCCCTTATAGAAAAGGTGGCTGAAGCATATGTCTGTTTTCCCAAATGATCCATCGTCCTGGACTCTCAGTCAGGGGGTGGACCGCAGAATTTTCCTGGGACAGTTCTTTCTTGGTGGCAGCTGCTACCATCATGACATCCATGAGGGACTCCTTGTTCCAGCTCGGTCTGTCTACTGGAGGGCTCAAGATCTTATCGGGGCGTCTGTGAATTGGCTACATGGTGTCTGGCTCCTTCCATGCCCTGGTGGTAATGAGGTCCACCAAGGGATCCTTGGGGGGGGGGGGGCACACCCCTGCAGGTAGATGGGTCTGTGTCGAAGGTCTCCAGGAACACTCGTTCCGAGGAAGGTTTGGGAACAGACCAACCCCCCCACTGGTGCAGAATTTCCATGATGTCTCCAAAGGAGACATCCTGGGGGGGGGGGGGTGATTTGGGGAAATCTTCTTCCAAGTCAGTATCCTCAGTGAGGGACGCTGGAGTGGAGTCCAGGTGCCTCCTTTTGCACATTTGCTTACGAGGGATCTCTTCAGCGGGGCTCTCTGGAGAGGGCTCGCAAACTACTGGAGGCTCCTCAAGAGAAACGGTCTGGGGCACCTCGAGCACAGGCTGTCCCTGCATGGGCAAAATGGCAGAAGATGCACCCAGAGGTGAGGGAGTCGGGGCGGAATCCGATGAAATAGTCAGGGGCCTCGATCCTCTGGAGAGAACCCTCTCCACCACGTCGAACGCCGAGGGAGAGCGAGTGTCCTGAGGAAATGGTAAGGAGACTGCTCTCCTCAGATAGTCATGGGGATCAGAGCCAAGCCCGACAGAGCCATGATACCGAGGGGCAGACCTTGACCTGACAATGTCGACACCAATGGGGAAAGGCTCAACCCCTCGAATCACACGCCCAGGCTCCAGCTCCGAGAGCCACTTGGGTCCAAACTAGTCAGGGGGTCGGATCTGAGAAGGAGATATCAAGGCAAAGAAGGGAAGCAAGCCTCCCCCTCCGGAGGGAGAGGGAGCTGGCAAGAAC
Organism: Protopterus annectens; assembly: GCF_019279795.1. NCBI lineage: Eukaryota > Metazoa > Chordata > Ceratodontiformes > Protopteridae > Protopterus > Protopterus annectens. The sequence goes on from NC_056737.1 coordinate 1,628,923,087, forward strand.
CCCATCGAAATATTGATGCAAATAAACCTACAGATCTTGTCCATGTCTGCTTCAGATAAACTACGGGTGGACCTCGATGAGGCCACCGACGCCGGCCGGGAGGGTCGGTGTACAGAGGCCCTAGAAAGAGTCCTAAGTTCCTCCAGCTCCAGTGAAAATCTAGGCGATTGGAGCCAAGGGGAAGCATGGCGTACAAAAAACTGTCTGCTTGGGGGGAGGACCCACCAGATCTAAACAATCCGGGGATGTCTTCCTTCCCTTGTCTCTCTCTCTCTCTGTCCCCGTTCCTCTCTCTTAATTTCCCTAACCACAGACCTTTGATTGGGAGGTTGTGTCCTGACCTTTGAGGGGGAGGAGACCGTGGTTGAAGTAGAAGGTGCACTCACGAAGAAGAGGAGGCAGCCACCTCCATTGCAGGCAGAAGTCCCTTAAGGATCAATTTAGCACTATGATCCTTAAGGGCCCTGGACTTAAACCCCGCACAAATGGAGCAGTCAGATGATAAATGGGCTGCTCCCAGACACACAACACACAGAGTGTGGCCATCCGCAGGAGACAACTTATGGCCACACTCTGTGCATTTCCTAAAGATCAGCTTAGCCAAGCTGATCAGCCATTTCCAACACACCATGAACGTTTAACATAACACGGTTGAATTGGCTACCCAGCCCCAACAATCACTCTCATTCACTTGGAAGGGAGGGGAAGGGAGATTAGGCTTAAACTATCTAACAAGACACAATGACTTTTCTTTTTTTTTCAAAGAATGTGATGCAAATAACATGGGAAGGGGAGAGATAGGGACAGTAGGAAGCCTACCTACACTAACACGACACAAAAACACCCACAAAAAATTGAAGTTCACCTACCACGCCTGGAGCTCTAAACCACGCTGCTTGGCAAAGCTGCAGCAAACGAGATCTGAGGGAAGGAAGGAGATGGAGGCATATTATGGGTAAGTGGAGGAGCTTGGAGCTTGGCTCAGATGCTGGTGAAACTGCCATCTTGGAACAGATCTGGATCAGACATCCCACAGGTTGATGATCAAATGAAGTTAACTACTTCAGATCAAATATTGCCATTATTGATAGAGAATGATCAAACAGGATTCATTAAAAACAGAAATACATATGACAATATAAAGAGAACTTCATCCCTTATTGATTTCATAAACAAAACAAAAAATAAAATGAATGGCATTTGCTTAGATATTAACAGTGCATTTGATTCTGTGAATTGGGATTACCTTTGGCTTGCACTGGTGCAGTATGGATTTTCGAAAAATTTTACCTCGCTAATAAGGGATTTTTATGATAAATCTTTGGCGTACATAAAAATAGGATTGTATTTGTCGGAGCCTATTACCATTACAAAAGGTACAAAACAGGGTTGCCCACTTTCTCCTTTGTTATTTGCATTAGTAATAGAACCATTAGCAAATTTCATACATGCAAACCCAAACATTCAAGGAATTCAACTAGATACTGGCCTTGAGTTAAAGATTCAACTATTAGCAGACAACATTTTATTGACTTTAAAAGTCGATAACACACTAAAAGAACTATGGAAAGCAGCAAAACAGTTTAAGAAGATTTCTGGACTATCATTTAATGAAAATAAGACCAATATGTTACTAATAAATATGAACAAAGAAGCATTAAATAAAAATATCATAAATATCTATCTAGAAATGATATAATCAAATACTTAGGAGTTAAAATTACAAATGACAAATACCACAGTGCAACTAAACTATAAAGAGATTTTCGATAATATCAAAGTACTTGTACAAAAATAGAATAAGCTATTTTTTACCATGGATGAAAGACTATATATAATTAAAATGATATATTCCTGAAAATTCTGTATTTTATACAAGCTTGCTACTGCCACCTAAATCATATTTAAAACAATTTGAAGGGTTAATAAATAAATTCTTATGGTACCCTAAAAGACCTAGAGTTGCCCTAAGACATAATTTTGACAAATGGGAAAAAGGTGGAATAGGCTTACCAGACTAAGAAGGATATATACAATAGTCAGCTTTAAATAAACAGTTTTTAAACAAAGAATATGCTTCCAAATGGAAACTAGTACATGAAAAAATCTGGTTAAAAAACACTCATAATCCAATAAATAAATATATGGAAATAGTACCGAATAACTTACTTTGGTTATTGAAGGAATATATGGCAACAGGGAAACACAAAAATATAAATTCTAAATACATTATCAATACCCTAAAGTTGTTTATCCACTTTGTAAACAAAAATCCAGATTTAAAAGCATGGCTTTTTTTCATATTCCCAATAGCATATACACAAAATAATATTATAACTCAGGGCTCAGTAGCAGTTAAAACACTTAGTAAGAATGGCCCAATTTACTGGCATCAGCTGATGAATACTATAAAGTATTAATAATAGAGCAAACTATTACAGAGTGCAACCTTGAAAATAACATGTGGTTAACACTGCAGGGATTAAGACAAACAGTTTTAAGCCAACAGGCAATAATGCAGACAGACGTCTGTTAGGGAAAAGCTTCCTAAGTTCATAGAGCAGTTAATAACGCTGATGGAATTTCCCACAAATGGGAAAGGAATTTTATCAGTATTGTACAAATTAGTTAAAGAAACAAGAGTTCCTAATAAACAAAATATATGGAAACAGTTAATGGTAAAATGCCAGATGATAAAGATAAAAACCTAATTCTTACATCTCCAAAACTAACATCTTTATCACTATATTGGTAACTTTTCACAAGGCAATTTATATATAGAGCATACTTAACACCATACAAATTAGAACTAATATATAATAAAGAAAAGAGATGTTGGAGGTGTAAATCACAATCAATAGCCAATTGGCAACACATGTTCTATGAATAATCCACTCAAAAACAATGAGGTGAGGTGAAACCAGGCTATCTTCACAAAAATAAACAACTTTTATTGTAAGTTCCAAACATAAGTGCTTTTGCAGTCAGATTACACAATCATCCAATAAACTATTTATATAGGAAATGCAAGTCACAGGTTCAATTCAAAAACTAGATGCATTTAAAGACAGTACTCAACACATCCCTCCTGAAAAGATGCACTATACATAAAATATTAACTACACAAAAATACATACACATAAAAATGTGTATGTAAAAACATTAACTATACATAAACGACCTTCTATCTTAAAAGTAGATGTGCCTTTACTACTGGTTTTACTGGGACTTTATCATTCAAGCCAGAGCCAGAATCAGCCCTCAGTCTAATTATCCACCTACTTTCTAAGCGTTCAGTGGCATTCTGTATGTCCCCCCTCTTAAGCTACCTTCTACTTTACCTATAACCAAAAAAATTAAACGTGTGCATAGTAGAGGTCTCTTTCACGTGTTTAGAAAAAGCATTATTCATCAATCCATTATTAATACTATATAGATGTTCTTGTATATGATCTTTTAAGAATTTGCCTTATCTACATAGAATTCATGACGCAAAATACAGTGTGCAAAATACACTATATATGTACTACTACAAGTTGTAGGTATATTAAAAGTATAACATCTATTTTGATCTGGATGCCAAAACATTGCTGAACTAATCAATATAGACACAATAATTACAATTGTGACAGAGTATTGTAGCATTCTCTGTAGCGCCTCTACTGCCATTCTTACTTACTAAAATTTACTTCAAGTAAGTTTTTTTTAGGATAACACAACATTTGGTTTAAAGATTTCCTTTTTTATATGCAAAATTGGGAACATCACCCACTATTTTCTTTAAATCTGAATTAGTGGTCATAACAGACCAATGCTTTTTAATTATATTAATAATACCATCTGAATTCTTGTTTTTGAGTGGATTACACTATTTTTTTTTTTTACTTGGTGGGATGTTTATTTGGCATATACAGGTCTCTTTTTCCTCTTTTTATATGTTCTATGAATGCCATTTACTTAAACAGTATTGGGAAAGTATTAACTATTTGTTACGGGCACTCTTCACTGATAATTTCCAACTTATAAAATCTTTAGTTTTGTTGAATACACCTGTGCTGTCTTGTGTTCCAAGGCAAAAATATGTAATTTTGTGGACTCTCCTTTGCTACTGCAAGGAAAAACATTACACAGAACAGGAAAGATGTAACTCCTTCCAATTTTAAACATGGTTTTATCAGTCTCGCAGTTGGAATTGAAAACAGAAAGTGAATCAAGTGCTGGAACCAAAAGACTATAATAAATGATATTTTTATTCAAAGATACATTCAAGAAAACAAGGTTTTTCAAGTATAGACATCCTATGTAAATAGTTGTTTTTGTAATGTTTGTTTTTGGAATCTTTTCTCCACTTTATACTTTGACTATGTAAATATTTATTTGATAAAGATACTGTATATATGTTTATGCTTCTGAAAATAAATAAAAATGTATTCAGTAAAAAAAAAAAAAAAACAGCAGCGTTGTGTAATCTGGCCATGACATGCACCAAAAAAGATTTTAAATGAAATAAAAAAAAAAAAATCAATCAATCAATCTACCTGGAAATGGATTAACATTTTAGGTAATAAGTAAAACCTTTGACTTAATGGATATTTAACCATCAACTGATTTTTAACGTCAGAAGGTATAAACTGATTAACAACCATTTCTTTCAAAAAAGAATAATTTTTTTTTGAAAATACTTGGTTTGATCTAGTTCCACATTTACCTATATTTGTAAATCGTTTAACTGTTTTTTAAGCTTCCAATGTCTAGTCTTTTTTACCCCATAACATAACTCTCCCACCATTATCAACATTCATCACTACCACATTTTAAGACCCTTTAAATCCTTCGAAGCAGATCTTTAAGCTAGTGTGAGATTACAGCCAACATTCCCTAATATATATCTCTGGTTAAGATATAAATCACACTGAAGTGGCTGTTCAAAAGCTCTAATGACTGGGTGATACGGTGGCTGGAAATTAGATTTTTTAAAAACAAAACTGTTGTTAGTCTGACTTGAATGTTCATCACCTCTAGAACTATACCAATATTTTAAATTTTAAATTCTAGAGAATGATTTAATAAATTGGACCACATCAGGTATCCATTGTTGGATTATTTCCTTTTATTTATTGCCTGACCATTATTGTAATTGCCACCAACATAGTTGGGGAACCCCATACAGACAACTTCATAAAGACAACAACAGGTCAGGATTGAACTCCAGGCCTTGAAGTTATCCAGAAACTTTAACCACTGTGTTACTGTACAATCTTACACTAGCCCTAGCCATAGCCATGGAATGATGACTACTACAGATATCGTCCCAGACATTCTTCAACTAGTGAGCATGCCCACATGTAAGGCTACTACATAGCTAGCAATTTATTACACTGATTTAGATACAGTCTATACTTAAAGACAACTGTACTGTGATCGCTCACTAAAAATTGATACATCCACTGGTGTGGGAACACAGAAATGTAACTTTAATGAAATAACTTCTCAAAGCAATGAGGTGGTCAAATGCCTCAGTAATACATCAATTGTAAAGTTGTTCCACTCTTTTCAGCTTAGTCTTTTTTTTATTATAAAAAAATCAAAAGACATCAAATAATAAAATATAAGCACAGCACATAACAGCAACATTCAGTGCATTCCACTCAGCATAGGTAGGGTGACAGAACTATAATAAATGAAAAGGCCAAAGACCAGTAAAGGAAAACTTAAGACTTAAACTGAAAACATCCAGCAAAGATTACATTAAATCTTAATAACGAGATGGTTTCAGATTACAGAAGAAAAACATTTACCTGAAAAATAAAAAATACAATAAACTCTGAGCCACTAAATCATCATCAAATAGCTTGCAAATTTTTGCAATGAATTTCCAAGCTTGCTGGAATTTTTTGGCTTATACTACTGAAAGTACATGCTTCCTCACTTAGTCCAATAAAGGATAACGTCATTCTGCTAAAGCTAAAGATATGTTATCACGTGTCTACTGCCTGGTGAGGAAAGTTGTTGGAAAACTTTCTAATACAAAGGAACACCAGATTAAATTAACCTTTATTAATTTAGTTATATTTTCCTGCTTTTGCTTAATTCCTGACAATACGACTTGGATCAGCAACTTCACACCTCACATGAAGCTATTTCGAAGTATGATGAGTCCTGTGAATGATAAAGAATCATGTGTACTGTAACTTTACAAATTGTATTTCTTTTAAAACAGTGCTGCCAAATGTTGGACCCATCTAAATCTTGGACAGAAGGGGGTTTAAAAGCAGTTAGGTAATCCATGGAGTGCAGGCAGGATGACAGTAACTAAAAAGAAAGACAACATTTTCAAGCAGAACAAACAGGCTTGGACTGTAAATAACAGATAAAAAAATTATGTACTTACTATAACGTTCCATCTGTGTTGTCCATTTTCATTCCTCCTTGACGGATGGGTTCAGATCTGAGGCATCAGATCCGACTCGGTCTATGTAAAAGCTTGTGGCAACTTAGAACTTTCAAGCTTCTCTCTTAACCACAATGCACCATCACTATTACCTCAGATCTTGTTTGCAAGCTATACAAGAAAGATGCAGTCTTATAAAACTTTACATCTACATGTATACAAATCAGATAAATAGAGACAGAGAGAGAGAGAGAGAGATAGGCAATGCCACATCTGGAGCTGCTAAGGTTCTCACAAGGTATAATGAAATCTTTATAGCCACTTGCTCTTCTAAAGTAAACCTATAAAAGGTTGTGGGTGGGGAGTCGAGGAGGGATGAAAATGGACAACACAGATGGAACATAAGTACATAATTTCTTTATCTGATGTTGTCAATTTTTATTCCGTTCTCGACTGATGGGACACAGTCCCCAGCTACTTAGAACCCTGGGTGGATTCAAGGAAGGATATTTTTGAGCACCACTGAGCCAAAAGATGTCCTACCTTTGGACACAAAGATCCAGCTTATAATGAGAGATAAAAGTGTGAGAGAAAGCCCAAGTTGCTGCTGAACAAATATCATCCATGGACCATGGAAGTTCTTGAGTAGAAAACTGAGGAGGTAGCTACAGTTCTAGTTGAATAAGTGAATACTTTGCATGGCAAAGTCATACCTGACTTGTTGTAAATAAAGGAAATACAATTAGTAAGTCATTTAGCTACGGTGACTTCAGGATGCAGGTGAGCTCAATTTGATATCAGCAAAAGATACAAACAACTGATCAGTCATTCTGATATCTTTTGTTCTATGAAGATAGAAATGTAACTGCCTATGCACATCTAGCAAAGGTAACAGTTATGTACTCACCATAACGATCGATGTATGTGGTCCATCTCGCCTACATTCCTTACTCACGGGTTTGGAGCCGAGAATTGGCTCCAACTTGGCCAAATTTCTCTAGCACAAAGTCTCTAACTAGCTGGGCTAACCCGGTATCCCAAGATGCACCTCGCCCTAGCCCCAGATCTTGTTTGCAATCATACCAATCATAACCCATACTCAATCAACACTGGAAGAAATTCCAGCCAGATAAGGGAACAAAATCACTGACCTTGAAGGGTCCACAGAGCCAATATTCCTCCAAATACTCTAAGAAGGGGGCAGGTGGGAGGGTACATAGGAATGTAGGCAAGATGGACCACATACATCGATCGTTATGGTGAGTACATAACTAACTGATGTTATGTGGTCCTATCTCGCCTACATTCCTTACTCACGGGACAGCGTCCCCAGCACCTCTATCCTGGGAGGCTCATAGGAAGATACTCCTGAGAACCGTGGAACCAAAGGAAGCCCGGCTCCTAGAAGCCACGTCCAGCTTGTAATGAGTAATAAAAGTGTTGGGAGAGGCCCAAGTAGCCGCAGCACAAATATCATCCAAGGAAAGCCTAGCATGGAAAGCTATTGATGTAGACATAGCCCTGGTAGAGTGAGCCTTGACGGGAAAATGTAAATTTCTGCCTGCTGACGAGTAGATGAACGAAATACAATCTTTGATCCATTTGGAAATTGTGCACTTGGAAATAGGACAACCTGCTCTGGTCTTTGAAAAGGACACAAACAGTTGATCAGACTTCCTAACATGCTTAGTCCTGTGTAAATAAAATCTCAGATGTCTGTGCACATCCAACTGATGAAACCTGAACTCTGCTTTATTGGAAAAGTTCGGAAAGAACACTGGTAGCTCAATAGATTGATGGAGATTGACAGTGGATGACACCTTGGGAAGGAAGGACGGGTTAAGCCTCAGGGAAACTCTGTCCTTATGAAAGATCAAATACGGAGGTTTAATGGACAAAGCTTGAAGTTCTGATATCCTCCTGGCCGATGTAATGGCTATCAGAAAAGCCATCTTCCAAGATAAGAATTTCAATTCACAAGTGGCAGCCGGTTCAAAGGGTGGTGACGTAATAGCTTGTAGCACAAGGTTTAGGTCCCATGGCAGGACAGGTTCTGAAACAGGGGGACAAAGTAACCAAGCACCTTTTAGAAAGGGTTTACAGAGTTTGTGGCCCATAAGAGAGGGCTCGTAAGATGTGTGAAAATTGGAAATTGCAGCCAACTGTACTTTAATGGTAGCGGGCGTGGAGCCCTGACAGAACAACATGGCTAAAAAATCTAAGACCGATGGAATTGGGACTGTGAAGGAGTCCAAACCTTAGGCCTGAGCCCAAATGGAGAATCTCCTCCATTTGCTGGAATAAATATTCCTGGTGGAAGACTTATGAGAAGAAGACAAGATGTGCACCACTTCAGGTGAAAAGGAATGTCGCCTGACTAGCGACGGAAGTGAAGCAGCCCGGCTGTTAACTTGAGAGTTCGCAGGGATGGATGGAGTTGTCCTGACATGTGAATCAGGAGGTCCGGCACTGGGTCCAGAGTCCACGGACCATCCAGTGCGTACCGTTGAAGAAAAGGGAACCATACTTGTCGAGGCCAGTGTGGAGCAATATGGATCATCCTGCCTCCCAAGGATATGGCTTTTTGGATCACTCCTGGTAACAGAGGAAACAGAGGGAAAGCGTAGACCAGACCGGGGGGCCAATCGTGAGCTAGAGCGTCCCTGGGTGACTCCCCCTGTGGGGGGATCAGAGTGAAGTACTCACTGCATTTGGCATTGAGGGGGCTGGCGAAGAGATCGCAGCAAGGCTGACCCCACCTTTTGAAGATCTGAACCGCCACTCGGTTGTTCAGGGACCAATCGTGAGGCATCAGAATAGCTCTTCTTAGCCTGTCCGCTATCACGTTGGACTTCCCCGGAATGTGCGTTGCCACTAGAAACCATTGGGAAGACACTGCCCCTGCCACACTCGCATGGCCTCTCTACAGAGGGCATAAGATTTGGTTCCCCCCTGCTTGTTCAGGTACCACATTACAGACATGTCCGAGTGAATTGCAATCATTCCTAGAGGTCGAGAGTCTTGGAGTGCTCGCAACACCAGAAACACCACTCTCATCTCCAGAACACTGATATGCAAGTGTACCTCGTGATCTTGCCAGGTGCCTTGGACCGTCCTGCCTAGATAATGCCCCCCCCCCCAATCTGGGAGGCGTCAGTGGTCACCGTGGCCACTGGAGACATAGGAATCAAGCTCCTTCCTCTGTCCAGATTGGAGGAGCGTAGCCACCAGAGGAGGTCCTGTTTGCATCGCTCTGTGAGAAGTATCAAGTGGGAAAGAGGAAGCGTCTGAAAGGACCACTGAACCGACAGGAGCCACTGTAGGATCCGCATGTGTAACCTGGCCAGAGGTACCAGCATGATGGTGGAGGCCATGGATCCCAAGAGCTGAAGAACTAACCTGGCCTGAACTTTTCTGAGGGGCAACAGTGTGTGGATCTGAGACTGCAACACTCTTCTCTCTTGTGGCAGAAAGGTGCGCATATGAATAAAGTCTAGCTCTGCGCCTATAAAAACAACATGCTATGAGGGCAGCAAGGCAGACTTTTCCCAGTTCAAAGTAATTCCTAGACGTTGGCAAAGTGAGATAGTCGTCTCCCTGGCTTGAACAAGCAGATGCCTGGTGGGGGCGGCGAGAAGCCAGTCGTCCGGATAAGGAAACACCTGGAATCCTAGACGTCTCAGGTGAGCTGTCACCACTGCCAAACACTTGGTAAACACCCTGGGGGCTGTGGTGAGACCAAAGGGCAGGGCACGAAACTGGAAGTGACTGGCTCCTAGCCAGAAGTGTAAATGACTCCTGGATGCCTTCTCCATTTTGATGTGGTAGTAGGCATCCTTGAGTTCGATGGAGCACATCCATACTCCTTTCTCCAGCAGTGGAAAAATGGACTGAAGCGTGACCATTCGGAACTTGGACTTCAGGACGTAGTGATTCAGTCGACTGAGATCTAGAATGGGTCTCAGGTCCCCTGTTCTTTTCGGCACCAAAAACAGTCGTAAGTTCCTGATCCGACATGGTCTGAGGGGGACTGGTTGGATGAATCTTTTTTCTAGCAGCTTTGCAACTTCTAGTGCTGCTTGATCCCGTTGACTGGGTGGGACTCCCGGGATCCTACTGATTGGGTGGGGGGGGGGTGTCGATGCAAAGGGAATAGTGTAACCTCCGGTAACTATTCGTAGCACCCAACGATCCTGGGTGATGCTTTCCCAGGCTTCCGGATGCAATGAAATTCGGCCCCCGACTGGCTCCGGAATAGCACAGTCTGGCAACGCCTCAAGGAACGCTGGAAGGAAGAACTGCGAAAGGAACCGCGGTCTCCCGAGTTGCGGGGGCCTCCTCTGCCTCTAGAATGGCGTCTTCCAGAATAACCCCCCCCCCTGCCTCTGGAGGGGGACTCACCTTGAGCTGCGGGAAAGGACCTCAGACTTTTTGAACCACATTTTCCCTCTTCTCTGAGCCTTGGGATAAGGCCTAGAAGGGAGAGAAAAACGGGCCCCTACGGCAGATAGGGTCTTTCCCTCCTGTTTGCATCTGGTGAGGGTGTCTTTCACTTTGGGCCCAAAGAGAGAGGACCCATCAAAGGGGGTGTCAGTGAAGGAAGACTTAAAGGCCTCCGCGAAATGACACAGGCGCATCCAGGCTTGCCTTCTGAGAGCTACGACTGAGCTAGCTCCCCTACTCGCCCCTTCGGCTGCATAAGATATGAGCCTCATAGACGAGTTGACAATGGAACCAAGGGTAGACAACTGGGTGTTAACAGTCTGCGTCACCGCCTCAGGCATGTTACTCATCAGAGTATCTCCTAGCTCCTTCAGGAGATCTCTTTGGAGCCGAGTGAAATGACAGAGATAATTCAACGACCGTAAGGTAAAGGTCGCCAAAGACAGGGTACGCTTCCCATACCGGTCCATACTCCTGGACTCCTTGTTAGGAGGGTGGACTGAAGAAGAAGCCTCTGCAACTTCCTGCTGAGTGGCTGCCGCCACCACCAAGGCATCTACCGAAACCCCTTTGGTAAGGGACTCTTTCCCCAGGGGAGCAGACAGGAACTTGTTTGGACGTCTGGGCACCGGTTCCACGGAATCAGGGTTCTCCCACACCCTTCGACAAATCAAGTCCAGGAGTTCGAAGGGTGGAGACACCCAGGAGGTGGAGGGTTGAGCTCCGAAGGCCTTGAGGAATGCCGACTCCTCCTCAGAGGGGGGTCTTGGAAGGCCAGTCGCCTCTATGTCTCGAAATCTCCAGGATGTCGGAGAAAGAGACATCATCAGAGGATGACTTGGAGGACCCCTCTGATTCCTCGAGGTCGGTATCAGAATTGAGGGACTCGTCCTGGGAGTCGATATGCTTCCTCTTGCACAACTTCTTACTGGGAGGCTCCTCAGGCACCGACTCTGAGGGGCCCTCAGAAAGTAGGGGACCGCTCAAGGGGGTATCCCCAGACTTTTGGGCTCCGCCATCCATGGAGAGGGGTGCGTCAGAGGCTCTAGCCGGGGTGTAAGGGGACGGAGTGACCGATCCAGGTGATGTACCTGACGACCTGGCCAGTGCGCTCCTCATGGCCTCGAAGGCCGGTCCCCCCCCCCCCCCCCGAGTCAGAGGACCGACCAGTCTCCGAGACCACAACCGGAGTTGAGATTCCCCGAGCCGAAGCACCGAGAGGGAGGCTCGGAACCGACAGGAGTCCCGAGGTATCCCCCTCGGGTCCGACTGAGGAAACCCGAGTGCTGAAACCAGAGGACAGAGCCGACCTGGTTTGAGCCGAAGCCGGCTCCGATAGACTCACCTGGGGTATCGGAGCCAACACCAGAACATCACTCGGCGCAGAGCACTCCGGCTCCAACGACACATGGGTGTTCGGAGGAGGAATCATCGGTACAAGAATGGGAACTGGCTCCAGAGCCGACTGGGTCGGAGCCAAAAACAGTTTTACTAACACCGGCGACTGCAGGAGCCTCTGGACCACCCTATCCACATCCAAATCAAACAGCCTAGAGGATTTGGAAGAAATAGAAGGAGATCGGGATCTCCTAACTGGAGACTCATGCCTGACACTGGGTGACCGGCTCCGAATAGGTTCCAATAGTATCCAATAATAGCTGAGGTCGACTCCAGTACAACAGATACCTCCTGCGGTCCCGAGGACAATGGAGCAGAGGAGGTAGTATCCATTTCCGAATCCTTCTCCTTCGGCCCCGAGGACAGTGGAGCTGAGGAGGAAGTATCCAGTTTACAAATCTTCTTCGATGACTCCGAAGAAGCAGACGGAAGCGTAGATCTTTTCTTGGCCTTAGGAGGCTTAGACATGGTACTAGAAGACGAAGACGACTCCAAGACCTCCTCAAAGGAGGGCTTAATCAGACCCTTCAAAATCAGCTTATTTTTACGTTCCTGCAGTACCCTAGGGCTAAAAACATGACAAACTGCAGGACTCTTGCAAGTGAATAGCACCAAGACAATAAACACAGATAGAGTGCCAATCTGTAATGGACATTTTATAGCCACATTTTGTACACTTCTTAAACCCAGAGGGTTTATGTTCCTTCAGTTCTTTCGACATGGTAAGCAACCGCGCCACTCACAACCGACAGAGACAAACACAAGAGGAAGGCGGGAAGACCAAAAACCACTTCAACGGACAAGGAAACTCTAATTTAAACGCTTCCTAAGAGGGAGTTTAACCACCAACACGGACACAGCACAAAACAACGGAACACACTGGAGAGGACTAGGTCCTCTAACTTAAACGGGCCTAGCCCGCGAAAACAGTAGGGATACCACAAAACACAATACTCTCAAAAAACTCACACAACAACTAGTCAGATACAAAGCTAGCTATTAAAATAGCTTTTATCAAAAAGTAGACTGCTAAAATACTTAGAAGTATTTTAAAAAGGGTACTTAGCCAGAGCCAAACGAGACCACGTCCTAACTCTACGAGTGGCAAACGAGATCTGGGGCTACAGCGAGGTGCATCTTGGGATACCGGTTAGCCCAGCCAATTAGAGACTTTGTGCTAGAGAAATTTGGCCGAGTCGGAGCCAACCCGTGAGTAAGGAATGTAGGCGAGATAGGACCACATAACATCAAGTATTCTCCTTTGTTGGAATAATTCAGGAAGAAGACTGGTAGACTAATGCATTGATTAATTCTGACGTGTGATACTACCTTGGACAAAAAAGATGCACTGTTTCGTAAGGAGACTCTTTCCTTATGGAAAATGAGATACAGAGGTTTTACCAACAGTTTTGTTTAGCAGCTTTTGTATTTGAATGGATGCTTGATCCCTCTCACTGGGTAGAATGTTGGGGAGTTTCCTGGAAATGGGAGGAGGAAGGGAAAATGGAATTAAATATCCTCTGGATACAATCCTCTGCACCCAAGTATCTTTTGTTATCTCAACCAGGCTATCTGGTGCATGGACAAATGACCCCCAATTGCCTCCAAATGGGGACAATCAGGCCTCCGTTCAGGAGTGCTGGAAGGGTTTGCCAAAGAATGGTTCTCTGGACGCTTGGATGTTGCGGGCCTCCTCTGCTTCAAGGGTGGTGTCTACCATTTGAGTTTCCCCCTCTTCTTCTGGGAAAAAGAACGTTGATCCGTTTGGGTCAAATTTGAAACACAAAAGCAAAAGCACCTCCCCAAACAGTTCTTTCCACACAACAACTGCTGTCAGCAAAATAAATCCACCGGATAGTAAAAAAGAACAAATTTAATGTCAAACAAAATCCTGGTTTAGCGCTTTCACTCGCGACCACAGCGAGCTTCCTCAGAACAAATAAAATCAGTCATTTACAAACATATATAGTTGAAATTGGCACCAAAAAACGCTGTTTAAAATTTCCAAATTAAAGTGATATAACATCTTAAAAGTATATTAAAAAGCAAACACAAATAGTAAATACAAATAGTTTGATCTATTTACCTGAGTGCTTCTTATTGAACTGGTTTTAATCTAAGTATATGCCAATGTTAAGTAAGACACTATGCAAACTTTATTTTCTTTTAAATATAATAATGTAAAACTATCAAAAAAGCTTGAGCAATAAAACTCAAAAAGTATATTGTATTTCACTCATATGACATAAGTTAATATTTAAACAACATATATATAAGATATAAATAAGAAATGGGCTGCTTACTACACTCATCAGATGCACTTGATGTATTGATCAGTTTCTTTCATTTAACATCAATAGGGGTTTTATAGACATATAGTCGTTTAAACCAGGTGGGAAAGTGGCATCTGTATACACCTGCCAGTACAGTTCCCTATAGGCAAGATAATTCCTGGTGTTACCTCCTCTTGGGTTATTCTTTATAGTCTCTATAATGGAAAACTTAAAGGTGTGTTCAGTCCCTTTGTCAATAATATGTCTGGCTAAAGCATTTTTGTTGTCTCTCCTTCTGATACAGTAAGTATGGGAATAAATTCTTTGCTTAAAATGCCTCTCAGTCTTCCCGATGTAAAATGCAGGACAGACCGTACAGGAAGCAATGTACACCAGCATCTTGGTTTGGCAGTTCCCTTTGGATGTAAATATTCTAGTACCATTTATATTCAATAACTTAATAGGACTGTTCTCATTAATATAACTGCACTGGTTACATGCCCCACACTTACTGGTGTGTGTGTTGAATTCATTCAGTCCATGTTTGGGTAATTTTAATAAATGCTTTAAATTCCTTCCCATCCTATTAACAAATATTGGTTTACTACCAATCTTCTCCAGTATCTCTTGTTCAGTTGTTAAAATATGCCAATTATTGATTATGATGTCTTTAATTACATTAGTAAAGGGTCCAAATTCTATGATATAAGCCTTTTTATATTTATTAATGACTCTTGTTGTCGTCTCATTACTTAGTTGGTCTTGTCTTAAATGGGAGATGTTCATTCCCAATAATGAGGTATATCTACTGTCTCTCAGGTCTAATATGTACCTTGATATATCGTTCATTAAATCTATTGCATACCCTCTTTCAAAAAATAAAGAAGTAATATATCCTATCTCTTTAATCATGTCTTCATGTTCAGACGTCATTCGCATAGCTCTAATGCATTGACCTTTATATATATTACACTTCATCTTTCTTGGATGATAGCTGTGGAAATCTATATATGAATTTGAAAAAGTGTTTTTTCTGTAAATATTTGACTTCAAACATCCATTGTGTACAGAAACCAGTGTATCCAAATAAGGACCCCCCTGATTATTGTGTACTTCAGTGAATTTTAAATATTCACTGCTAGAATTGATGTATGCAATGAAGTCAAAATAAGAATTGTCTTCACCTTCCCACATAATATAGATGTCATCCAAGAATCTTGAATAATAGCAAATAGACTTGTAAAATGTACTGCTAAAAATATGAGAGTCCTCCCATTCCAGCATGACCAGGTTAGCAAATATGGGTGCGCAAGCAGCATCCATAGCTACTCCCCTGGTCTGCTTGAAAAGTTCTCCCTCAAAATATATAAAGTTATTTTCCAGCACAATGGACATCAGATCCCCTAATAATGTAATAATGTCCCAGGATAAGTCAGTATGTCTTCTTAAGCAGTTAATGAATGCTTCCAGTCCTGGCATATACTTAGATTAAAACCAGTTCAATAAGAAGCACTCAGGTAAATAGATCAAACTATTTGTATTTACTATTTGTGTTTGCTTTTTAATATACTTTTAAGATGTTATATCACTTTAATTTGGAAATTTTAAACAGCCTTTTTTGGCGCCAATTTCAACTATATATGTTTGTAAATGACTGATTTTATTTGTTCTGAGGAAGCTCGCTGTGGTCGCGAGTGAAAGCGCTAAACCAGGATTTTGTTTGACATTAAATTTGTTCTTTTTTACTATCCGGTGGATTTATTTTGCTGACAGCAGTTGTTGTGTGGAAAGAACTGTTTGGGGAGGTGCTTTTCCTCTTCTTCTGGGGGAAGACCCTCCATGTGCGTCCTGAAAAGATCTTTGTGATTTTTTGAACCATATCTTTCCACCCCTTCGATGATTCCTCGAGAAGGATCTTTTGGGGGGGGGGGGTGGAAAAATGCATGCCCACTGCAGAAAGCATCTTTTCATCCTTCTCACACCTGGACAACATATCTTTCACTTTGGGGACAAACAGAGACGTACTGTCAAAAGAAGCATTGGTGAACATAGACTTAAAAGGCTCCACAAAATCACGCAAGTGCATCCAGGTGTGTCTCCTAATGGCTATGCCTGTACCAACTGCACTTGAGGTTCCTTCTGCCACAGTGGAAATAAGCCTCACGGATGAGTTTGATATCGATTGTGGGGTCACCAGCTGTGAGGTAATGGAATCCTTCATCTACTCAGACAGTTCCTGTGAGGGTATCCAAGAGTTCCTTTATCAGCTCCCTCCTTAGCCTGGTGAAATGTGCCAGATAGTTCAGAGACCTCAAGATGAAGGTTCCTGAAGCATAGACATCCTTCCCAAACCTGTCCATCAACTGCAACACCTTGTCGGGGGGGGGGGGAGGAACTTATGTCGGCTAGTTCCTTCCTGGTGACCACTGCTATGACCATGGCATCAATGCCCTTGGACCAGAAATGCTCATCTTCAGGAGGGATCATAATTTTATCAGGCTTCCTTGGAATGGGCTCAATGGTGTCAGGCTCCTTCCATATCTGCCACAAGATCAATTTGAGGAGCTCATCGGCAGGCGGAATCATCCAAGACATAGATGGGCCAATAACAAACGCCTCCAGGAGCACAGATTCCTCTGACAAAGGGTTGCTGGGCTTCCATCCAGCTCTGCTTTAGGATTCCGTGGATCTCTTCAAACGAGACATCCATAGGAGGTGACCGTGGGGACCCTTCATCTCCTCAAAGTCTGTGCCTTCGGTGACAGATTCAGGAGAATCCAGATGCTTCCTCTTACCCTCCTCAGTGGGATAATCTGTGGTGGTATCAGAAGAGGTAGAAATACCCAACTGGCTGTCCTGGGGTTTTGATACCTGCTGTCCCTGTGAGAGGGTTAGCTGAGACTCCTGACATAGAGACGGGAAAGATGTAGATGCAGGACCCGAGGGGAAAGGACCTGTTTGGGTCATGGTAGTTGACAGGGCTCTCGCCAAAGTCCTAAAGGCTGAACTTCCCAGAGAGGTATAGGAACCTGGATCTGAAAGGAGGGCTTTTTGATTCTTGGTCCTTCCCTGCTCAGAGAAAAGTTGCAGACGTCAGAGCCAAACTAACCCTCGCTGAGACTCCGAGGTGTACAGACCGCTCCAAAGCCCTCAGAGTCAACTAAAACACCTTGGATCTGACAGGGTAGAATCAGCTCCAAGAGTTCTCCAGATCTGATAGCATGGAGGAGCTCAGAGTAAACTTCGGATCTGAGGATACTGCGATCTTTGGAACCAAAGAAGATGGGCCTGGACAACTTAGATCCAAGGGTTCCAATCCCACAGAGAGAGAGTTAGAAGAGGAAGAGTTAGAGGTGGTGTCTTGGACGTATGAGGTTCCTGACCCAAAGGGGTAGGAGCCAAAGCAACAATTGGGTGGCTCTGTCCCAACAGGATCTGTCTCACTACCCTCTCCATATCTTCTACAGTGCGGCTTCTAGAAGAGAGAGATGACTGACTGGAAGGTGAATCTGGTCTTTAAAGAAAGGGTAAAGCCACTCTCGATGGGACCGGGTCCACAGATGGGGAATACCTTGTCCTAGGAAGTACGTCCAATAATCTTAGCAGATCCAACGTCTTTGGATCTGATAAATCCTTAGTTTTCAGAGACTTTGGATCCAAAGAAACAATCTGCTCTAAAGGCTTCTTACTTTTGTCTGATCCAAGCAGATTCAATCTGATAGTTTAATTTTCTTTTTCTTGGATGGATGAGAGGAAAGTGTAGGATCTGAAGAAGGCCTTTTTGAAGTTTTCTCAGAGGTCTCAGAAGAAACCAGAGAGAGCCTGGAGAGGAGTCTAACTTCTTGGAGGTTTCTCCAGCTATAGCATCACTAAAAGAAAAGGTAAAAACCCCTTTAAGATGAATTTGTTCTTGCGTTCCACTAACACTTGGGGGTTAAAGGCATGACATATTGCACAACTCTCTTGCAGGTGGAGTGGGCCAAACAATAACCACAAAGAGTATGCGAGTCAGAGAAGGGAATCTTTTGACCGCACTTCCCACACTTATTAAAACCTGCAGGGATTTTTTTCTTTGTCAGCCATGTTAACTCAGAACAAATAGTTTTTTCTGTGTGGTAGTTACTGTAGCCATGTACAAACAACAAAGGCAACGAATCTTAAGGCAAACAAACTTTTTTTTGTTTTACAACAGAAGGAGAGAAAGGGGCTACCTACAAAGGTAGTAAGAACTATGATAAACATAGAAGGGTAAAGGAGAGAAACAGGGAGAAAGAGATGCTAACAACAGTATCTAGAGTACACTAGTACAATAAAAGGGAAAGATTAAAGATTATCGTTGAAAAAATGAAACACAAGTACTTATCTAACTCGAGACACAAATCACCACGTCTTTCACTTAATGGTGGCAAATGAGATCTGAGGTAATTGGAAGGGTGCATTGTGGGTAAGGGAGATGCTCAAGAGTTCTAAGTTGCTTTTTACAGTGGCTGAATCGGATCAGATGCCTCGGATCTGAACCCATTAGTTGAGGATGGAATGAAAATTGACAACATCAGATCAAATTTTTCAAGTTGATCAGACAGACTTAGAACCTGACACTATAAATAACTGAACATTTATCCTTCTGCATTTCTAGTGGAGCATACATGCATAAGGAAGACAAAAAACATTGCTATCAACAATTACAAACATAAGCCAAGATCCATGGCTAGTAAGAAAGATGTAGTACTTACATGAGGCAGAAGGTGGAGAAGCGCATCTCCACTCAATGTTCCAACGGCTAATGCCACCAAAAAGGTCAGCATGAACTTGAAGCACCCTTGTTCAATTATAGGAATCAGGATTACACCCACAAGTGATAGAAGGCTGATGATGGTAATGGAAACTATGCCCCATACCCAGGCTAGGAAAAAAAAAAAAACTCAGTGTTAAATACAATTATATTTCACTGAAAAACAACAAGCCACACACACACACACACACACACACACACACACACACACACACACACACACACACACACACACACACACACCAAACTGCATCTTAATTTACCTAATCATTTTAGAATGCTATACTTCTGTACCACTTTATACCTTTTTTTATTTTTTTTTTGGCAAGAGGCACACTGTAAAACTTTGCATACTACTTTCTTAGTGTTCTGCAATG
Organism: Protopterus annectens; assembly: GCF_019279795.1. Lineage (NCBI taxonomy): Eukaryota > Metazoa > Chordata > Ceratodontiformes > Protopteridae > Protopterus > Protopterus annectens. The sequence goes on from NC_056737.1 coordinate 1,628,942,761, forward strand.
AAAATGTAGTCTTGACGTTTTCATTTATAAAGTAGAGCTGTGTGAGATTCTCATCAGTAAGACTAAATTCTGCCTCTCTTTTTGGTACTCAATGTGCATCACTGACTAGAATATGTGCCAAGAATCAACAGCAGTAACACTGCCACTGGGTAGCAGTGGTATGCTTATTATAATGGCAAACGTCAGCAGAAACTTTTTTTTTTAACAAAAAAAAAAAAAAAAAACTCCAAAGACAACCACACAAAAAATACACATTTAGGAAAGGCAAATTCCTCCAGTCAGCCTACTTCAAACTCTACTCCGCAACTTATAGTTCCTGGCAGGACAGAAAGAATCTGCCACTGGAAAATGCAACAAAAGGAAATCACTACCACACAGACATAACTGGGTGCCTTTCTTTCCTGGGAAACAGCATCCAAAACCCCACTGCACTTCTGATGTAAAGCACAGTTGTGTAGGTTGCACTTAGCCATAGCAACAGATGCTGCAGTAGCCCTTAGGCTATATGGGTTGTTTCCTGCCTGGGAAGCAACAACTTCAACAGCACCACCACCAATACTCCTTCATTCTGACTGCTGACTGGCTAATCCAAAGGAGGGAAAACAGCACTCAGAGAAGCTTTCTTCTGGGATTTTTTCCTGTACAATTAGAGAAGAACCTGGCAATCCTGAAACAACCAATAAATAATAAAAAGAAGTGTTGTTCTTACCATAACATTCCATCTGTGTTGTCCATCTTCCTTTCCATTAACCTGTGGGTTTCGGTTCCGATCCTCAGAACCGACCAGCCACATTTTTTTACAGCTTGAGCTTCTTGACTTGAGCTCCTCTCCTATACCCATAATGTCCCACTCCCTCAATGTACCTCCTCTCCTATACCCATAATGTCCCACTCCCTCAATGTACCTCAGACTGAGTTTGTCAGCAAAGGCTTAGCACACAGGACATATTCATACTAGAGAAAAAACACAGAAACTCTACTAAATAGCCAACATCAAGAGCTCAACATAAGGAATAGAAATTCCTTGTACATTCAACCAGGCTTCCAAAAGACTTGGAGAGGGGGATGGGGGATGGGGGTGGGGGCGGCGGGAAGGTTAATGGAAACGAAGATGGACAACACAAATGGAACATTATGGTAAGAACATACCTTCTTTATCCAATTTGTCCTCTTCATTTCATTAACCTGTGGGATAGAGTCCCCAGCTACTCCTGGATATGATGTCCAATTTGTAATGCATAACAAACGTGTGAGGATTAGACCAAGTAGCAGCTGCACAAAAGTCCTCATTGAAGACTCTCGACCAAAAAGCTTGAGAAGCAGCCATGGATCTAGTCGAATGGGCCTTAATTTGTCCTAGTAAAGGAATGTTTTTGGAAGAGTAAATAAAGGTAATACAGTCCTTCAACCATCTAGTTAGCGAGATTTGGTAATATATTTACCCCTTTTTGCCACAGAGAAAAATACAAACAGTTGATCAAACTTCTTAAAAGACTTGGTCCCATTTAAATAAAAATGAAGCTGTCTGTGAACATCAAGAAAGTGGAGAGTATATTCACCTTTGTTTTGATTATTGAAAAAATCGATAAGACTGATTAATATTCCTTTCCTTAGCCACCTTGGGTGACAAAGAAGGATTAGTATGCAGGGTCACTCTATCCTTGTGAAAAATCAAATAAGGAAATTCTGAAGAAAGGTCCTGGAGTTCAAGCATTCTTTTCAAAGAAGTAATAGCTACCAGAAAAAGCATTTTCCATGAAAGGAATTTCAAATTCACAGAAGGTGCAGGCTCAAAGGGAGAATGAACAATGGCTTGTAAAAACCCTGTAAAATCCCACGGCAGACAGGCTTTACAGAATTTAGAAGAGACAAGGGATAAAGAATCAAACCCAATGTGAAAACTAGACATAGATGCTAGCTGGACTTTGACAGTAGAATGACCAGCTCCTTCATGGAAAAGGGAAGCTAAAAAGTCAAGTACGACTGTAACCGATGCTGTAAAGGGATCTATCTATTTCTGTTCCACCCAAATAGTAAATCTTTTTCACTTATTCCTGTAAACCTTATGTGAAGAGACCAACATTTCTGTAACAGGGGAAGAAAGCCTGGAAAATCTCGCCATCATTGGAAGTGGAGAAACCATGTTGTTAGTTTCAGGCCCTGTATGTCTGGATGGGGATGACCTGATGGGTAAGAGAGCAGATCTGGGGCAGGATCTGACCTCAGAGAGCAAATCAGATGAGACCAAAGGAAGGTAAACCAGGACAAAAGGGGCAATGAGGATAACTTTGCTATGTAACCTGAGAGCTTTCTACAAAAAATTGGGAATTAGAGGAAGAGGAGGAAAAGCATAGAGAAGACCAGAGGGCCAAGCATGGACTAGAGGATCTCTGGGTGACTGCCCCTACAGAGGGATCAAGGCAAAGTACCTGCTACATTTGTTGTTGAAACAGAAAGCAAACATATCACAGCAGGATGACCTAATTTCTGGAAGACCTTGTCTGCTGCAGACTGGTTCAGAGACCACTCGTGAGCAGTCAGTAAAACTAGACTGAGCCGGTCTGCTAATACTCTGGACTTCCACAGAATGTGCATTGCTATTAGAAAACGGTTGGTGGAGATCACCCATTGCCAAACCCTCATCACCTCTCAACATAGGGGGCAGGACCTCCCAGTTTGTTTATATACCAGACATGCTGTCCGTTTGGATAGCAACAGTCCCCAGGAGAAAGCTGTCGAGTTCCTGCAATGCTAGAAGAATCAGTCTCATGTCTAGGACACTGATATGAAACTTGGTCTCCTGGAACTTCCACGTGCCTTGGAAAGTTCGACTCAGATAATGCCCCCCCCCCCCCAGCTCGGTCGGCCGAATTCCAAAGTCTAGGTCCGGCGTCGGTTGTCGTCGCTTCTTCCCTGACGTCAGTGCAAGAGGGGTATAAAGGAACCAGCCGACGCCATTTTATTCAGTTTTTCTTGCCCCAGATGTCAGGTGCCCCCAGAAGGAAGGCAATACATAAAATTAGGTAATAATGCAATGCAATATAATCAAAAAACAGTAGTTGCAAGCAAATACACCATAAAAGAATACCCCTAGAGGGGAAGGAGGGAGGGAAACCTGGACTGCAGCTGTATTAGCACTCGAACATCTACATTTATGGTAGGTACAAAACTGTACTATGTTCATCGTGCATACAGCTGCAGTCATAACAGATGGGTAGAATCCCAAAGCTAAGAAAGGGATGGTAGGCACTAGGTGTAACTAGGAGGAGCCAAAATGCCCTGCAAGACTGCAGTGGCAAAGCCTGCTCTAGATTTGGAGTATAATGGTAAGTAGTAGTGCTTGCAGAAGGTATGCACAGAACTCCAAGTGGCTGCTTCCAAAATATCCTTGGTAGGAACTCCTCTGAGGAAGGCTGCAGAGGTGGCTGTGGCCCTGGTGGAATGAGTTCTAATGTCTGTAGGTACAGTTTTGCCATGAAAGGAATAGCAAAAACGTATGCAGTGGGCTATCCATTTTGAAATTGTCTGTTTGGAAATTGGCTTTCCTTGAGCTCCTACTGCATAGGCCACAAAGCGCTGTTCTGATTTTCTGAAAGGCTTTGTTCTGTCCAAATAATAATGCAGTTGTCTGTGGATGTCCAAGGAATGTAGTAATCTCTCCCCTTTGTTTTGAGGATTAGGATAAAAAGCAGGTAAGTGTATGGCCCGATTTAAAGCTACCCTGGATACCACTTTAGGCATAAAGGACAGGATGATTCGTAAGGAAACTCTGTCCTGATGGAAGATGATAAAAGGCTGGACAGCCATGAGAGCCTGTAATTCTGAAACTCTACGAGCTGAGATGATAGCCAGAAGGCAAGCTGTTTTCCAGGACAAATATTGCAAATCTGATGAAGCAGCTGGCTCAAAAGGAAGCAGGGTCAGTTTTTTCCAGAATGAAATTAAGATCCCAAGCAGGTATTGGTTGTTTCCTTGGAGGTCTTAAATTCTTAGCCCCTCTGAGGAACTGTCTTAAGACAGGGTGAGAGAATAAAGGTGGATCAGTTTTGTATTCTGCAGAAATGGCTGAGGCATGGATTTTGATGGAGGAGAAAGAAAGTCCACTGCTTAGCAGTTCAGTCAAATATTGTAGTATTTGAGGTAAATTCAGTTTTCCAGGGTCCTGGCCCTTTTTCTCATTCCAGGTACAAAAACGTTTCCATTTTGCGGAGTAAGCTTTTCTAGTTGATGGCCTTCTGGCCTCCAAAATGACATCCTGCACCTCCTTGGAGAGTAGGGCCTGCTGTGATGCTAAGGAGTCTTCCATGCGGCTAGATTGAGTGTTTTTAGCCGACTGTGAAGAGTTTTGAAGCTGTGTTGAGTCAGAAGAAGAGGCATTAGAGGCAGGGTCCATGGTGGGGAATGCGTCAGGCTCCTCAGGAGTGGGTACCAGTGTTGTCTTGGCCAGTCCGGAGCAATGAGGATCATCTTTGGTCTGTCTGCCCTGATCTTCAATAGCACTTTGGGCAGCAGAGGAAGAGGTGGGAAGGCATAAACTGTCATTGATGCCCAGCTGAGAGAGAGAGCGTCCACTCTCCAGGCCTATGGATGGAAGATCCTTGCGCAGAATTTTGTCAATTGATGATTTTTGTGGTAGGCAAATAGATCTATGTCTGGCCTTCCCCATTCTTGGATTATTTCTGTAAAAACTTTTGGATGCAACTTCCATTCGTGTGGATCTGTCATATTCCTGCTTATGTTGTCTGCCAGCGAGTTTTCCTTGCCTGGCAAGTACTGTGCTTGTAGTTCCATTTGTAAGTCCATGGCCATGTTCCAAAGTGACATGGCCAGTCTGCATAGGGGGTAAGAATGTGTTCCTCCCTGCTTGTTTATGTACCACATAACTGTGGTGTTGTCCGTTCTTATCAAAAGTTGACCTGATTGTAGAAAGTTCTTGAAAGCTATAATAGCATTTATTACTGCTAGCATTTCTTTTTGATTGATGTGAAGGTGCTTTTCTGTTTGGGACCACTTGCCCTGAATGCACCGTCTGTCATGTGCGCCCCCCAGGCGTAGTCCGAGGCTTCTGTTGTGATGACTTGATTTGCTTAAGGCTTGCTGAAAGGAAGACCTGTGTTTGTTTGACATGCTTGAGCCCACCACAGAAATTCCTTTTACAGACATGGAATTAGTGGTATTATTGTTTCCAGTTTACTATTGAAATTGCGAACATCACTCGGTCGACAGTCGTATGGTCGAACGCATAAGGTCGGAAACACAGATGTCGAAGACATTATAATCAATCGAGGAATGGTTTTAACATGGGTCGAGGTAGGGAAGATGGTTGTAGTAGGGAATAATACTATACACCTACCTCGACCCATGTTAAAACCGTTCCTCGATTGATTATAATGTCTTCGACATCTGTGTTTCCGACCTTATGCGTTCGACCATACGACAGTTGACCGAGTGATGTTCGCAATTTCAATAGTAAACCATCGTTTCCAAACTGTGGCTGTGTTGAGACCATATGTTTTTCAGGTACCATTGTAGTTTCCTCATATGCAGCTTTGCACATGGGATTAGTAAGATGCAAGATGCCATGAATCCCAGAGCCTGCAGGATTTTCCTTGCAGTAAGCCTGGTGCAATTTGCTAGTTTCTGAAGTATTGAATTAGTTGCCCCTGCTTCTCTGGCGTGAGGTAGGCCATCTGGGTGTTTGTGTCCAAGTTGGCACCGATGAAAATTATCTTCTGAGTGGGTATTAGTCTTGATTTCTTTTTGTTGACTGTGTATCCCAGAGAGTTCAATAACATTATTACATAAGCCAGATGTTTCAGAAGAATGTGTTTGCTGTCCGCTTGGATCAGGCAGTCGTCCAAATAGGGATATATTTGTATCCCTTGAAGTCTGCAGTAGGCAATTACTGATGCCAGGCATTTCGTGAATACTCTGGGTGCAGTAGATAAGCCAAAGGGCAATGCAGAGAATTGATAATGAGTTGAACCTGCAAGAAATCTGAGGTATCTTCTGCAATTTTGTCTGATTGGGACATGCAGGTATGCCTCCTTGAGGTCCAATGATACCAGCCAAGACTCCTTGCCCAGCATGGGAAGAAGCTGCTGTAGAGTGAGCATCTTGAATTTTGGTACGAGTAGAAATGTGTTTAGGATGGACAGATCCAGAATAGGTCTCCAATCTTTTCCCTTCCTTGGCACCAGAAATAGCCTGGAATAAAACCCTTGACCTTGTTCGTGCGTAGGTACCTCTTGAATAGCTTTCATGTTTATGAGATCTGTAATTTGCCTTTGTGCCTCTGCCCTTTGATTGTGTGGCAGGTTTGGCATGCCTCTCATTTCTGGAAGGGTGTGAAAATGGAATTTGTAGCCTCTGTTTATAATGTCCAGGATCCATTTGTCCTTTGTGACAATATGCCAATTTTTTGAAAATAATGCCAGCTTTCCTCCCAAGGGGGCTGCCATTTGAGACCTGGTTGGCATGCAAAGGGGAAAGTCATTGGGTTTGCTTTCTGATAGATTGCGAGTTGTCCTCACCACCTCTTTGTGTAGGAGCTTGCCATTGTCTGCCTCTGTACGATCCTTGGGATTGTCCTCTGCCCCTTGGGCGCCTGTATCTGCCTCTTTGGGGTCTGTCTGTGGCAGGAAAGGATCAGTTTTTGGAAGGCCAATTTCTACTAAAACGTGGGGGTTGAACCTGTACAAATTCTTTCACAGTTTGCACTGATTTAGCCTTTTCCTCCATTTTCCTTAATACCTCCTCAGCATTAGCACCAAATAGTACATCCTTTTGAAGAGGAGCGTCTAGTAATTTAGCTTTGACATGATCAGGCAAGGCTTGTTCCTTGAGCCAGGCATGCCTACGTATGACTGATCCTGTAACAGCAGCTCTGCATGAGGCCTCTAGAGCATCAAAACCACCTTGTAAGGTATGCTTACCCACTTGTTCTGCACTATGCATCAAGTCCTGCAACTCCTTCAAGTCTGGTTGTTCAGGTTGTGACATTTTACTTTTCAATTGTGATAACAAAAACTGTTGGTATTTTAGCATATGAAACTGACAGTTTAAGGCCCTCATGGATAAGGTAGCCGAGGTATATACCTTTTTCCCCACCTTTCTAAGGATCTGGAATCTCTCTCGGAAGGCAATGGATTTTTAGCAATGGAGGCCTTAACTCCCTTGGGGCCCTGTGAGATGGTTTCTGGGTCAGCAGCATGGCTCTTGTATAGAAATTGGTGTGAGTCAGGGACCCTGTAGTACCTGTCAGGCTTAAATGGAGCTGGAGGTAGAGAGTCCGGGTTAAGGCAGGCCTCCGAGTAAACATCGTACCTGTCAGGCTTAAATGGAGCTGGAGGTAGAGAGTCCGGGTTAAGGCAGGCCTCCGAGTAAACATCATCTAGGATGTCCAAGACAGGAGGTACAGCCAAAGGCCTGTACTGAGGAAGCAAGAGAAATTCCCTGAGCCTTTTCTTGGAATCTGAATAATCCTGGCCTTCCCAGTGGAAGTGTTCCCTTAAGGTATGCAAAGTTTCCCCAAATGAGTAATCCTCGGGGGGGGGGGGATACAGAAGGGATGGACTCCTCCGCATCAGAGTCTTCAAAAGGGGAGTAAGAATGTTCCTGATCATCAGAGTGCTCTGAAATAACGGAGCCCTGATCAGAGGAGGGCAAATCTTCCTCCACTCTAGGCCTTTTGTCCGGAGGGGGCTGAGAACCTCTGATAAGAGTAATTAAATCCTCAGCCATTTTAAGCATCTGTTTCTTAGGCATGGGGCCTGGAGATGGGCCCTGTGCAGCTGGTCTCTTAGAGTGCATGGTTGCTTTAGACTTGGTGAAAGCCTTGATAGAGAAAGAAGAGGAAGGTCTGACAACACCTTGAGTGGAGGTGGACCTGTCCACATTCTGAGTTTCAACGCTGACAGTGGCTTCGGTATCTGTAGTTGGGGTGTGGGCCAAGGAGCCTGCGACCTCGGGTACAGGAGACACCGTCAAAGACAGATCGTCGGTAGGCAGGGGCTGCGTAGGCGCCTCACTGAGAACCGGACCACGTGTAGCCGGCTTTGGCGTGGTGTCGGTAGAGGCCGCGGACCTCGCGTGTCGGTCCTTGTCAGTCGGAGTATCCGACGACATAGTATAGTTAAATGCTTTTCCAAAATAATGCTGGGCGAACTCTGCCCGACGCTTAATAGTGCGTTTGTTGAATGTAGCACAAAAGCGGCAGGCCGAGACCTCGTGGTCTGGGCCTAAACAAGATATACAGAGGGAATGGAAATCCTTATGCGTTATTTGCTTCCCACAAGAAATACAATTATTAACTTTGTCTGACATCGGTCTGAGGCAAGAAAAGGTTCCCCAATGGGGTACTTTGCTTTTAAGAAGACTTCGGTTTCCAAATGTTCGTAATCTCTGACCGGCACTTGCGAACTGCTTCTGCTTCGGGCACCGCGTGGCAAGAAAGACTGAAGAAAATGGCGTCGGCTGGTTCCTTTATACCCCTGTCACACTGACGTCAGGGAAGAAGCGACGACAACCGACGCCGGACCTAGACTTTGGAATTCGGCCGACCGAGGACCCGCCTGACGGCAAGAGAACCCATCTGTTATGACTGCAGCTGTATGCACGATGAACATCTGCCTCATCAGTCTGTCGATGTCTTTGAGGATAGGTTCTGGGAAGACTTGGAAGAGGCTGAAGAAGGGGTTCTTGATCTCCTGGGGAGCCTTGATCAAGACTTACCTGCATTGAGCTAGACACCGACGCAGTCCGAGCAACTGAAAGATCGCTCGGCCCCGGAACAACAGAGGGAGAAGGGAGCACACGGGAAGACATTGGAAATTAACTCGGCACTGACAGTCAGTTCCAACAATTTCGGTACGTTCTTTGGAGGCTCTGAGGAAGACAGGGCAGGAAAATGATGCCTGTCCTCCCGGAACTCCCTGAGCATTTAAGGAGGGGCTTAAGCCCGTGACATTGAAGGCACCCCAGAATTGGAAGAAGGAGGAAGAAACCCTTTAAGAACTAGCTTGCTCCTCCAGTCTGCCAGAGCCCAGGGGTGAAAATCCTGACAAATGGAGCAAGGGGCCTCAACATGGGAAGGCACCAAGCAATAGATGCACTTTCTGTGTGCATCCGATAAAATAACTTTCTGCCTGCAGGAAGTGCATTTCTTAAACCCTTGAGGTTTTTGCTCAGACATAGCAAAGATAGCAAAAACAATACTAACAACAAGAGATGAAAGGAGAAAGGACTAAACACAGAACTGTGATTACAAGAAAAAACAACAGAGCTGTTTTTTTTTTTGTTTTTTTTTTTTAAAAGTCTACACTAAAAGAAGAAGAAATGGAGACAAAGATATATATATATATATATATATATATATATATAAGAGTGAAAAAAAAACACTCACAAACCACCAAAAAAAATTTGAAAAATCACTGGAGAAGCTCACAGCCAAGGAACTTATTTCGGATGCGAAGCAAGGCAAATGAGATATGAGGTACATTGGGGGAGCATGGCATTATGGGTATAGGGGAGGAGCTCAAGCTGCAAAAAATGTGGCCAGATGGTTCAGAGGATCAGAACTGAAACCCACAGGTTAATGTAATGAAGAGGACAAAGTACAGTTTTGTACCTACCATAAATGTAGATGTCCGAACTGGATAGCATCTGCAGTCATAAAGTACAGTTTTGTACCTACCATAAATGTAGATGTCCGAATTGGATAGCATCTGCAGTCATAACAAATGGGTTGTCCTGTCGTCAGGCAGCCCTTCGGTCGGACGGATTCCAAAGTCTGGGTCCGGCTTCGGCTGATGTCGCACTTCACCCGACGTCATCTCTGCTGGTCTTCGGGTATAAAGGCATCAGCCGACGCCATTTTCCTCAGTGTTTCTTGCCCCAGATGCCAGATGCCCTCTTGGAGGGCTAAATTTTGGATAAATGCCAATGTTTCCAAAAAGATAGAAGGCAAACACAAAAAATAAGCATGTATGTACATATATACAAACAAATACACCATAAGAGACTTCCCCCCCCAGCTAGCTATTTGGAGGGTAAATACCCTAGGAGTACCACAGAGGGGAAGGAGGGAGGGTAATCCTGACTGCAGATGCTATCCAGTTCGGACATCTACATTTATGGTAGGTACAAAACTGTACTATGTCCTTCATGGATGCATCTGCAGTCATAACAAATGGGTAGAATACCATAGCCAACTAGGGGAGGAGGAAGAAAAATTATGGTGTGGTTAGGATCCCTTGCAGTACAGCAGTGGCAAACCCTGCTCGGGATCTAGAATACAGAGGTAAATTATAATGCTTGGCAAATGTATGCACGGAGGTCCAAGTAGCCGCCTCAATAATGTCCTTGGTTGCCACTCCTCGTAAGAACGCTGTGGTAGTGGCTGTAGCCCTTGTAGAATGAGGCCTTATGTTCTGTGGAATTGGTTTTCCATGGTAGGAGTAACAGAAACTTATGCAATTTCCAATCCATTTGGAGATTGTCTGTTTGGAAATTGCTTTTCCTTCTCTTCCTGTTGCATAGGCTACAAAAAGCTGGTCAGTTTTTCTGTTACTTTTGGTTCTGTCCAGGTAGTAGCGTAGCTGTCTATGTACATCCAAGGTATGCAGCATTCTTTCCCCTCTGTTTTGTGGATTGGGGAAGAAGGTCGGTAGGTGGATTGCCTGGTTTAAAGACACTCTGGATACCACCTTAGGCATAAATGTAGGATTAGTTCTCATGGACACCCTATCTTGATGGAAGATTAGGAAGGGTTGTACGGCCATTAAGGCCTGTAATTCAGAAACCCTCCTTGCTGAGGTAATTGCCAGTAGGAAAGCAGTTTTCCATGACAGGTGCTGTAGATCTGCTGTTGCTGCTGGTTCAAACGGAGGGAGTGTCAACTTTTCTAGCACAAAGTTCAAGTCCCATGCTGGTAATGGTGGTTTCCTAGGAGGTTTTACATTCTTGATCCCTCTGAGGAACTGCCTGAGTAGAGGATGTGAAAAGACAGGTGGATCAAAGCTGTATTCTGCTGAAATAGCTGATGCATGTATCTTGATGGAGGAATAGGACTGGCCTGTATGTAGAAGCTCTGCCAAATACTCCAGAATGTTAGCAATATCTATATTCGACACATCTTTTCCTCTTTCAGCACTCCAAATGACAAACCTTTTCCATTTTCCTTCATAGTTCCTTCTTGTTGAAGGTCTGCGGGCTTCCAGGAGAATGTCTTTAACCCTTTGGGAAAGATCTGGATTAGTTGCTGCTATGTGATGTTCCAGGCAGTCAGTTGCAAAGTTTTTAGGTTTGGATGCATGATGCTGTAGTTGTTCTGAGTTAACATCAAAGGCATCAGGGGTATTGACCACATTTTCTCCTGAGACATGCTCCTCAGCAATGGGTACCAGTGTTGTCTTTCCCAGTTCGGAGCTATCAGGATTATCCTTGGACGTTCCTCTTTGATTTTCAGTAGTACCTTGTGTATCAAGGGAAGAGGTGGAAATGCATATGCTGTCAGACCTTTCCAGCTGAAGGAGAGCGAATCCACCTTCCATGCAAGTGGGTGGAATGTCCTTGTGCAGAATTGTTTGAGCTGGTGATTGAGAGGGGAAGCGAATAGATCTATTTGTGGCATTCCCCATTTCTTTGTGATGGTCTGGAAGATGTCCGGGTATAGCATCCATTCGTGAGCATCCGAGGTGGTTCTGCTTAACATGTCTGCTAGGGTGTTCTCTTTTCCCGGTACAAATTTTGCCTGTAACTGGATGTTGTAGCTGAGTGCCAGATTCCAAAGGTCCAAAGTCATTCTGCATAGGGGGTATGAATGAGTGCCTCCCTGTTTGTTGATGTACCACAGGACTGTGGTGTTGTCTGTCCTTATCATCAAATGGCCTTCTTTGAGGAATGGTCTGAATTTTTGGATTGCCAGTTTTACTGCCAGCATTTCTTTTTGGTTTATGTGCAGGTGCAGCTGGTCCTGAGTCCACAATCCTTATGCGCATTTGTCCAGCATGTGCCCCCATCCTAGGTCTGAGGCGTCTGTTGTGATGGTTTGGCTTGTTGAAAGTTGTGGAAGGGTAGGCCTGGGTTTGACTGGCATGCTTGAGCCCACCATAGGAACTCCTGTTTTAGGCATGGGATTAGTGGTATTTCTGCTTCTAGGCTGTGCCTGTGTTGAGACCATAAATTCTTTAGGTACCACTGTAGTTTTCTCATATGCAGTCTGGCATGTGGGACCAAGATTATGCATGATGCCATGAAGCCCAAGGCCTGCAGAACTTTTCTTGCTGTTAGTTTGTTCTGTTTTGTTAATGCCAAGAAGTAAAGAGGGAGTTCTTTTGTTTTTCTGCAGTTAGGAATGCCATTTGTTTTACTGTGTCCAATTCCCCAAGAATGTTCTTGTTTGGGATGGTATCAGCCTTGACTTTTGTAAATTGACTGTGTATCCCAGGGCTTGTAGCAAGTAAATGACCCTTTGTAAATCTGTTGTCAGCTTGCTTTTGTTGTCCGCTTGTAGCAGGCAGTCGTCCAGGTATGGATAAATTTGGATTCCCTGTAGTCTGCAGTGAGCGATTACTGATGCCAGACATTTTGTGAATACTCTGGGCAGTAGATAAGCCAAAGGGCAATGCTGAGAATTGATAATGCTCTGATCCTGCAAGAAATCTGAGGTATCTTCTGCAATTTGGTCGAATGGGACGTGCAGGTATGCCTCCTTGAGATCTAGAGTTACCAGCCAACACTCCTTGCCCAGCATGGGAAGAAGTTGCTGTAGGGTCAGCATTTTGAATTTTGGGACAATGATATATGTGTTTAGGATGGACAGGTCGAGAATAGGTCTCCAACTTTTTTCTTTTCTTGGTACTAGGAAGAGTCTGGAATAGAATCCTTTGCCCTGTTCTGTTATTGGTACTCTTTCCACAGCTCTCATCTTTGTTAATTCCGTTATCTGGTGTAGAGCTTCTATTTTTTGATTTGGAGGCAGGTTTGGCATTCCTCTTTTTACTGGTAAGGTGTGGAAGTGGAACCGGTAGCCTTGGTCTATGGTTTGCAAAATCCACTTGTCTTTTGTGATATAGTGCCAATTTTTCGAAAATAAGGCTAATTTTCCGCCTAATGGTGCTGCTATCTGCTCCCTGGTAGGCAGAGTTAGAGCCAAGTCACTGTGATTGTCCTGTTGCAGTGGTAGTGGTTGTGTCTGTGCCTCTGTTATTACCTTGCCACTGTCGTCCTCTGTAGGCACCTCCTCTGGATTGATTTCTGCCTCTGGAGCGTCTATTCCTGCCCCTTTGGGATCTTGTGGAGTCAGGAAAGGACCAATTTTTGGCAGGCCAGTTCCTGCTAAACCTTGGGGGCTGAACCTGTAAGAAATCTTTAACTGTTTGTACAGATTTTGCCTTTTCTTCCAGTTTCTTCATTACCTGCTGGGCAGGTGTACCAAATAAACTGGCCTTATCCATAGGAGCATCTAATAGCTTAGCTTTAACATGATCCGGTAAGACCTGCTCTTTCAACCATGCATGTCTTCTTATCACTGTGCCAGTCATGGCTGATCTAAATGAAGCCTCCAGTGCATCATAGCCACATTTTAAGGAATGGTTACTAACCTGTTGTATGTTATTCACCATTTCTAATACATATTTCTTATCTATAGATTCATCAGAGGATACTTTTTTAGTTAACTGATCAAGCATAAACTCTTGGTATTGGATCATGTGAAACTGACAGTTTAAAGCTCTAGCTGAGAGAGTAGCAGAGGTGTAAACTTTTTCCCCATCTGTCCAAGGACCTGGATTCCCTTTCTGAAGGAATAGGGTTTTTTGCTGTGGTCGAGGCTACTGCCTTAGGCCCCTGGGAAATAGTTTTGGGGTCTGCCAGTGGGGCCTTGTATAGGTGGTGATGAGTGTCTGGAACCCTGTAAAATCTATCAGGTTTGGCAGGGGCTGGAGGTAAAGAATCAGGAGCAGTGCAGACATCATTAAATGCATCATCCACAACAGGCAAAACAGGAGGTATAGCTAAGGGCCTCTGTTGTGGTAAATGCAGAAAAGTCCTAAGCCTTTTTCTTGAATCTGAGAAATCTTGTCCCTGCCATTGAAATTGTTCTCTCATGGCATGTAAGGTTTCCCCAAAGGAAAATTCCTCTGGTGGAGAGGCAGCTGGAATGGATTCTTCAGCATCGTAGTCTTCATAAGTAGAAAAAGGGTCCTCTGGCTGTTCTGTAATGTCGGAGTCATCCGCAGAATCATCAGAGGACACTGGCTCGGGGGGCTCTGTCCTAGGTCTCTTTTCTGGGATAGACATGGCTGCAGGGGGTCTAGCAGCACCACGTGCTGGGGTAGAAACATCCAAAGGGATGGTGTCTGATAACTCACTAGAAACCACAGTTGTAGGCAAAATTTCTGAGGCCGATTCAGGTAAGGTAGCAGGAGCCTCAGTAGTAGCCATGGATTCGGCTGAAGATTGACCAGTTTTCGGTTTCGCGAAACCGAGACACTCGCTTGCTTAACCGTGGTTTCGGCCGAACCGTGGACCGCAGTGTCGGTCTTTTCCATGCTTTTTTTAACAATTTGGCTAGTCGGAGGATCCGGCGCCATAATGTAAGCAAAGTCTGAGCCGAAAAACTGTTCAGCAAACTCCGACCGACGCCTTAGCGTTCGTCGGTTGAAGGAAGCACAGGCCGAACAGGCTGCTACGTCGTGGTCTGGGCCTAAGCAAGGCAGACAATAAGAGTGGAAATCTTTATGAGGTATTTGTTTCCCACAAGTTAAACAGTTATTGACTTTTTCTGACATCGTCTGAGGCAAGAAAGAGTCCCCAACGGGGTACTTAGCTTTTAGAAGTCTTGAAGTAGTATTCGGTAGTAGTAATCTCTGGATCTGACCGACCGGCACTTGCGAACAGCTTCTGCTTCGGCGCCGAGGCAAGAAAGACTGAGGAAAATGGCGTCGGCTGATGCCTTTATACCCGAAGACCAGCAGAGATGACGTCGGGTGAAGTGCGATATCAGCGAAGCGGACCCAGACTTTGGAATCCGGCCGACTGAAGGGCTGCCTGATGACAGGACAACCCATTTGTTATGACTGCAGATGCATCCATGAAGGACATCAAATGGGTTGTCCTGTCGTCAGGCAGCCCTTCGGTCGGCCGGATTCCAAAGTCTGGGTCAGGCTTCGGCTGATGTCGCACTCCACCCGACGTCATCTCTGCTGGTCTTCGGGTATAAAGGCATCAGCCGACGCCATTTTCCTCAGTGTTTCTTGCCCCAGATGCCAATTGCCCTCTTGGAAAGCTAAATTTTGGATAAATGCCAATGTTTCCAAAATAGTAGAAGGCAAACACAAAAAATAAGCATGTATGTACATATATACAAACAAATACACCATAAGAGACTCCCCTAGCTAGCTATTAGGAGGGTAAATACCCTAGGGTTACCACAGAGGGAAGGAGGGAGGTAATCCTGACTGCAGATGCTATCCAGTTCGGACATCTACATTTATGGTAGGTACAAAACTGTACTATGTCCTTCATGGATGCATCTGCAGTCATAACAAATGGGTAGAATACCATAGCCAAACTAGGGGAGGAGGGATAAAAATTATGGTGCAGTTAGGATCCCTTGCAGTACAGCAGTGGCAAAGCCTGCTCGGGATCTAGAATATAGAGGTAGATTATAATGCTTGGCAAATGTATGCACGGAGGTCCAAGTAGCCGCCTCAATAATGTCCTTGGTTGCCACTCCTCGTAAGAAAGCTGTGGTAGTGGCTGTAGCCCTTGTAGAATGAGGTCTTATGTTCTGTGGAATTGGTTTTCCATGGTAGGAGTAACAGAATCTTATGCAATTTCCTATCCATTTGGAGATTGTCTGTTTGGAAATTGCTTTTCCTTCCCTTCCTGTTGCATAGGCTACAAAAAGCTGGTCAGTTTTTCTGTTACTTTTGGTTCTGTCCAGGTAGTAGCGTAACTGTCTATGTACATCCAGGGTATGCAGCATTCTTTCACCTCTGTTTTGTGGATTGGGAAAGAAGGTAGGTAGGTGGATTGCCTGGTTTAAAAACACTCTGGATACCACCTTAGGCATAAATGTAGGATTAGTTCTCATGGACACCCTATCTTGATGGAAGATTAGGAAGGGTTGCACTGCCATTAAGGCCTGTAGTTCCGAAACCCTCCTTGCTGAAGTAATAGCCAGTAGGAAAGCAGTTTTCCATGGCAGGTGTTGTAGATCTGCTGTTGCTGCTGGTTCAAACGGAGGGAGTGTCAACTTTTCTAGTACAAAGTTCAAGTCCCATGCTGGTAATGGTGGTTTCCTAGGAGGTTTTACATTCTTGATCCCTCTGAGGAACTGCCTGAGTAGAGGATGTGAAAAGACAGGCGGATCAAAGCTGTATTCTGCTGAAATAGCTGATGCATGTATCTTGATGGAGGAATAGGACAGGCCTGTATGTAGAAGCTCTGCCAAGTACTCCAGAATGTTAGCAATATCTATGTTCGACACATCTTTTCCTCTTTCAGTACTCCAAATGACGAACCTTTTCCATTTTCCTGCATAGTTCCTTCTTGTTGAAGGTCTGCGGGCTTCAAGGATAATGTCTTTAACCCTTTGGGAAAGGTCTGGGTTAGCTGCTGCTATGTGATGTTCCAGGCAGTCAGTTGCAAGGTTTTTAGGTTGGGATGTATGATGTTGTAGTTGTTCTGAGTTAACATCAGAGGCATCAGAGGTATTGACCACATTTTCTCCCGAGACATGCTCCTCAGCAATGGGTACCAGTGTTGTCTTGGCCAGTTCGGAGCTATCAGAATTATCCTTGGACGTTCCTCTTTGATTTTCAGTAGTACCTTGTGCATCAAGGGAAGAGATGGAAATGCATAAGCCGTCAGGCCTTTCCAGCTGAAAGATAGGGAGTCCACCTTCCATGCAAGTGGGTGGAATGTCCTTGTGCAGAATTTTTTGAGCTGGTGATTGAGTGGGGAAGCGAATAGATCTATTTGTGGCATTCCCCATTTCTTTGTGATGGCCTTGAAGATGTCCGGGTGTAGCATCCATTCGTGAGCATCCGAGGTGGTTCTGCTTAAAATGTCTGCTAGGGTGTTCTCTTTTCCCGGTACAAATATTGCCTGTAACTGGATGTTGTAGCTGAGAGCCAGATTCCAAAGGTCCAAAGTCATTCTGCATAGGGGGTATGAATGAGTGCCTCCCTGTTTGTTGATGTACCACATGACTGTGGTGTTGTCTGTCCTTATCATCAAATGGCCTTCTTTGAGGAATGGTCTGAAGTTTTGGATTGACAGTTTTACTGCCAGCATTTCTTTTTGGTTTATGTGCAGGTGCAGCTGGTCCTGAGTCCACAGTCCTTGTACGCATTTGTCCAGCATGTGCGCCCCCCATCCTAGGTCTGAGGCGTCCGTTGTGATGGTTTGGCTTGCTCGAAAGTTGTAGAAGGGTAAGCCTGGGTTTGACTGGCATGCTTGAGCCCACCATAGGAACTCCTGTTTGAGGCATGGGATTAGTGGTATTTCTGTTTCTAAGCTGTGCCTGTGTTGAGACCATAAATTCTTTAGGTACCACTGTAACTTTCTCATATGCAGTCTGGCATGTGGGACCAAGATTATGCATGATGCCATGAAGCCCAAGGCCTGCAGAACTTTTCTTGCTGTTAGTTTGTTCTGCTTTGTTAATGCCAAGAAGTAGAGAGGGAGTTCTTTTTGTTTTTCTGCAGTTAGGAATGCCATTTGTTTTACTGTGTCCAATTCCGCGCCCAAGAAAGTTCTTGTTTGGGATGGTATCAGCCTTGATTTTTGTAAATTGACTGTGTATCCCAGGGCTTGTAGCAAGTAAATGACCCTTTGTAAATCTGTTGTCAGCTTGCTTTTGTTGTCCGCTTGTAACAGGCAGTCGTCCAGGTATGGGTAAATTTGGATTCCCTGTACTCTGCAGTGAGCGATTACTGATGCCAGGCATTTTGTGAATACTCTGGGCGCAGTAGATAAGCCAAAGGGCAATGCTGAGAATTGATAATGCTCTGATCCTGCAAGAAATCTGAGGTATCTTCTGCAATTTGGTCGAATGGGGACGTGCAGGTATGCCTCCTTGAGATCTAGAGTTACCAGCCAACACTCCTTGCCCAGCATGGGAAGAAGTTGCTGGAGGGTCAGCATTTTGAATTTTGGGACAATGATGTATGTGTTTAAGATGGACAGGTCGAGAATAGGTCTTCAGTTTTTCTCTTTTCTTGGCACTAGGAAGAGTCTGGAGTAGAATCCTTTGCCCTGTTCTGTTATTGGTACTCTTTCCACAGCTCTCATCTTTGTTAATTCCGCTATCTGCTGCAGAGCTTCTATTTTTTGATTTGGAGGCAGGTTTGGCATTCCTCTTTTACTGGTAAGGTGTGGAAGTGGAACCGTAGCCTTGGTCTATGGTTTGCAAAATCCACTTGTCTTTTGTGATATAGTGCCAATTTTTCGAGAATAAGGCTAACTTTCCGCCTAATGGTGCTGCTATTTGCTCCCTGGTAGGCGGAGTCAGAGCCAAGTCACTGTGATTGTCCTGTTGCAGTGGCAGTGGTTGTGTCTGTGCCTCGGTTATTGCCTTGCCACTGTCGTCCTCTGTAGGCACCTCCTCTGGATTGATTTCTGCCCTAGAGCGTCTATTCCTGCCCCTTTGGGATCTTGCGGAGTCAGGAAAGGACCAATTTTTGGCAGGCCAGTTCCTGCTAAACCTTGGGGGCTGAACCTGTAAGAAATCTTTAACAGTTTGTACAGAGTTTGCCTTGTCTTCCATTTTCTTCAGTACCTGCTGGGCAGGTTCCCAAATAGACTGGCCTTATCCATTGGAGCATCTAATAGCTTTGCTTTAATATGATCCGGTAAGACCTGTTCTTTCAACCATGCATGCCTTCTTATCACTGTGCCAGTCATGGCTGATCTAAATGAAGCCTCCAGTGCATCATAGCCACATTTTAAGGAATGGTTACTAACCTGTTGGATGTTATTCACCATTTCTAATACATATTTCTTATCTAAAGATTCATCAGAGGACAGCTTTTTAATTAACTGATCAAGCATAAACTCTTGGTATTGGATCATGTGAAACTGACAGTTTAAAGCTCTAGCTGAGAGTGTAGCAGAGGTGTAGACTTTTTTCCCCCATCTCTCTAAAGACCTGGATTCCCTTTCAGAGGGAATAGGGTTTTTTGCTGTGATCGAGGCTACTGCCTTAGGCCCCTGGGATATAGTTTTGTGGTCTGCAAGTGGGGCCTTGTATAGGTGGTGATGAGTGTCTGGCACTCTGTAAAATCTATCTGGTTTGGCCGGGGCTGGAGGTAAAGAGTCAGGTGCAGTGCAGACATCATTAAATGCATCGTCCACAACAGGCAGAACAGGAGGTATAGCTAAGGGCCTGTGTTGTGGTAAGTGCAGAAAAGTCCTAAGCCTTTTTCTTGAATCTGAGAAATCTTGTCCCTGCCATTGGAATTGTTCTCTCATGGCATGTAAGGTTTCCCCAAAGGAGAATTCCTCTGGTGGAGAGGCAGCTGGAATGGATTCTTCAGCATCGGAATCTTCATAATTGGAAAAAGGAGCCTCTGGCTGGTCTGTAATGTCTGAGTCATCCGCAGAATCATCAGAGGACACAGGCTCGGGGGGCTCTGCTCTAGGTCTCTTTTCTGGGGCTGAGAGGCCCTGTCTGGGTGAGATTGGGATCCCCTAATTAGGGATATTAAATCTTCTGCCAGAGTAAGCATTTGTGAACTAGAAGTAGGCCTGTGTGAGGGGGGTGTAACAGGCACTGATTTAGCAGATTTGGCTGCTTTAGCCCTGGCAAAGGCCTTAATAGACATGGCTGCAGGAGGCCTAGCAGCACCACGTGCTGGGGTAGAGACATCCAAAGGGATGGTGTCTGATAAATCACTAGGAACCACAGTTGTAGGCAAAATTTCTGAGGCTGATTCAGGTAAGGTAGCAGGAGCCTCAGTAGTAGCCATGGATTTGGCTGTAGATTGACCAGTTTTCTCGGTTTCGGCCGAAACCGAGACACTCGCGGCTTGCTTAACCGTGGTTTCGGCCGAAACCGCGGACCGCGAGTGTCGGTCTTTTTCTTTGCGTTTTTTAACAATTTGGGTAGTCGGAGGATCCGACGGCATAATGTACGCAAAATCTGAGCTGAAAAACTGTTCAGCAAACTCCGACCGACGCCTAAGCGTTCGTCGGTTGAAGGAAGCACAGGCCGAACAGGCTGCTACGTCGTGGTCTGGGCCTAAGCAAGGTAAACAGTAAGAGTGGAAATCTTTATGAAGTATTTGTTTCCCACAAGTTAAACAGTTATTGACTTTTTCTGACATCGGCTGAGGCAAGAAAGAGTCCCCAACGGGGTACTTAGCTTTTTAGAAGTCTTCGATGTAGTATTCGGTAGTAGTAATCTCTGGATCTGACCGACCGGCACTTGCGAACAGCTTCTGCTTCGGGTGCCACGCGGCAAGAAAGACTGAGGAAAATGGCGTCAGCTGATGCCTTTATACCCGAAGACCAGCAGAGATGACGTCGGGTGGAGTGCGACATCAGCCGAAGCTGGACCCAGACTTTGGAATCCGGCCGACCGAAGGGCTGCCTGACGACAGGACAACCCATTTGTTATGACTGCAGATGCATCCACGAAGGACATCATCAGATCAATAAAATATGAAAAAGTAGAAAAAAACATAACTCTACTTTATATTCTAGCTACAACTATATATACATATACATATACATACATATATATATATATATATATATATATATATATACATATATATATATATATATATATATATAAATAATAGGCATGGAGTGTAGGTCCGCCTATCGCAGCAGTGAGGAATTCAAACTTCTGTTATGGGTAAGTGCAACTTACACAACTGTACTACATTCATTATTCCCCCTCGTGCAGTATCCCTAAGGCTATACAGGTTGAATTCCAAAGCTTACCCATTCTAGGAGGAAGACAGATATGGATCCAGGAGCCCGTGCAGAATGGTCTAAGCAAAATTTGACCTGGAGCTAGAAAAGGAATCCAATCCATAACACTTTGTAAAAATATGCACAGATGTAGTTGCCTCTAGAATTCTTCTAGAGTCCACAGCGTTACAATATGCCATCAAAGAAGACAGGTTCTAGTGGAACTGGAATGAATTTGTAATGTAGGAATAACAAATGAGAACAACCACTTGAAAATCATCCATTTAGACACAAATATCACTTTTTTGGCCCCTGATAAGAAATAAACAGCTGATCAGCTTTTCTAAAGGGCTTAGTTCTGTCGAGACAGTACCTGAGCTGCCTATGTATGTCCAGAGTAAGCAAAATACTTTGTTTTTTTTAAGGCTGTAGGTAGAAAACTGATTCAAAGTAAACTCAAACAACTCTGGGCATGAATGAAGGGTTTGTTCATAAGAGACCCTATCCCTGTGGAAAATCATACATGTTCACCTACCTTGAGAGCTTACAACTTAGATATCCTCTTGAAGATGAAAGAGCTATGAATTACGAGTCAAATACCTTAAATCAGCTTGATATGCAGGTTCAAACAATGACCTAGTCTATTTCTCCTGCACACAATTGAGATCCAATACAGGAGTAATCTGTTTTAGGAGAATGCATGTGTAAAACTCCTTTCAGGAACTGTTTTACCACAAAGAGGAGAAAAGAGGTGGATCCGTGGGCAGACATGCTGAAATGGCCACAGGATGAACCTTTATAGAGGAATAAATCGAGACTACAGTAAAGTATCTCTAACCAATATTTGAGCAGTGACACAAAATCCCTGATGGACTCCTGGATCTTTGTTAGGCACCAACTAACCAATAACCAAGTTGGTTAGTTCCTGCTCACCTGGCCAGCTTTACTCAGATTATTTTTCTCCAACTCTTACAACCAATTTGCTTCCCAATCTTTTGTACCTTATTGCTCCTTCTCATACTGCACTAATTTCCTAAACTCTTACACTTCCGCCTTCTCTTACACCCCATCACTAACTACAATTCATCCTCTGTCCATTTATCTTCCTGTTCATTTCCATAATTTCTCCTTTCATATCTCTCATCATCAATTTTTAACTATATTACTACTTGTCTGTCAGTGGTGCTGCAGTAGCGATGTCGCCTCACAGACGTTGCCCGTTCGATTCTCAGAGCGTCTTCTGTGTGGCGACATGCGTGAATGGGCGTTCCTTCGTTGAAGGTTGTGCGTTAGGCCCGGCAAGCCAGCACGTAAAAATCTACTGCCAATCCTTAGCGGACCGGAGTTCCGCTGTGGCGACCCCTAACCGGGAAAAGCCAAAAGACACAACAACTACTTCTCTGTCAATAAATTATTACTAACCTACAAAATACCTCCATTTGATATTTTTACTGCAGCAATTCTGCATCAACAGTTACTGCATTTTGTTTTCTTATTCAATAATTAGCCAATTTATGTTTACGTCTCTCTTGTGTTTTTGTGTTAAAATGCCATGTTGATGTAAGAAATATTTAAAAATCATGTAAATAAGCTCATGCACGGATGTTTTTATCCTGCACTTATAAATGTGCATCATGAACAACTTAAATGTGGAGCTTTTCTCCATAGGCCTCCAATGAAAGTGGGTTTTACCCAGTCGGACTTTTCCCGGTCAACAAAAGACAAACAAACAAATAAATAATAACTAGAAAATCACTTCCCCTTAGAAATGCAGGATTATCTAGTAGCGGGTTTTCTTGCCTCATTTAGTATCTGCAGCATATCCTTGTGAAATAAGTGCCTAAAAGATATTAAAACTGAATCATCCAAGTGGTTGGCTGAAATTGATTGACACTTGTCTTGTGCGAGTAGATCCAAATCTGTGAGGATGCTTGTGGTTAATTACCCTTGCCAATTCCATAAAAAGGAGAACACCAATGCTGCCTGGGCCAAAAGGGGGTCACCACAATGATTTCTGTAGTAATATTTTAATCTTTATAATTACCCTGGATAGCAGTGGAATGAATAGAAACACATAAAGGAACATTTCATTCCAAGGGAATGAAAATGCTTCTATTTTCCAGGCTGGCTTGCAAGGAGCCCTGGAGCAAAATTTGTTTAGTTATCTGTTTTGAAAGGAGGTGAAGAGATCTATCTGAGATTATCCCCACAAATGAATTAATTCATGGGAGAGCACATTGTTCAATTTCTATTCATGAAGGTCTGTCCTAGTCTTGTTCACCCTGTCATACACTATGTTTTGTTCTGATGGTATGTAAAATGCTTAGAGGAATGCTAAAGAGTTAACTCCCAAGCCATCACCACCAGCCTGCACAGAGGCTACAACCTTGTACCTCCCAGCTCGGTAATATACCACAAGATTGTGGCATTGTCTGTAATCACTTGAAGATGTCCTGGGGACCAAAAGGTGATAGGGAGACTTCAAGGCATCAATCAGAACCAACATCTCTTTTAAGTTGATGCGCTTTGGTCTGTCTGAAAGACTCTGCATGCTTTGCATGCACTTTTACCCCTCTGGAAACTGCTCCCTAAGCAAAGTCTGATGCATCTGTAATGACAGTCTAGTTTGGGGTATGAGAAGAGAAGGGGAGACCTGGATTCAGTTGAATTTGTTGCCCCCCACCAATGTAGTTCTTTTTTAATAAAGCCTAAAAATGTAATTTGTTACTCCAGAGAATGCAATTTCTGGGTCCACCTTGTCTTGCATTAAAAAACATTTTGAAGAGAAGAATCTAGAAGGCACCCCAGAAAAAAATCTTCTGAGATGGAGTCGAGTAGGATTTTGCAACATACTTATCTAGAAGCCTTGCCTGGACAAAATAGATATAGCCCATGTTAATGACTCTTGACATTTGGATAAAGAATCTGCAAATAAGCATGTTGTTTAAGTAAGGTGTGAAGGGTAAGAAATATAGAGAAGGGAAAATAAAAATGCTTAGTTTGTTCATTTAATTTCTCATATACTTTCACAGTACAATGAAATTAAGAATGTCCTTCAGTGTGGATCTGCAAGATTACTTCCTGTTTAATACTAGCAAGTGCTGACATGGTTATAAAAGTATAACATTTGTTCTAAATAGATGGTTCCTAGCAAGAACTGACAAAGTCATAAAAGTATAAGAATCGTTCCTTGAAGAATGTTCTATTACATATGCTTTAAATTAAGAATGTGGTAAACAACTAATCATGGTATCTTAGCAAAATGAATGTAGTGTTCATTAATAATTGGTCACGACAGTCTTATTGTTACAGTAATATTGTTACTAATCAAGAAAAATATCAAGAATATGGATTTCTACAACTCGAGGAGACAGGCTTATGATTTGCCTTGTCTCACATGTACGTGCCTTTCTTTGTAATAAAGGAAATTATTATTCTCTGCTGAACTGCCTTGTGTGAAAGTTTATTTGGTACCCTAATAAAGGAAATCAGTGTGCAATAACCTGTGACTAAGGCTAGACATTTGATGAACACCAGTGGAGTTGTAGATAAACCAAAGGGTAATGCAGAGAACTGATAATGCAACCCAGAAACAAAGAATCTTAGAAATGTTCTGAAGTCTATGCCTATGGCTATGGGAATATGGTAGTAAGGATCTTTGAGGTCTAGTTACCAAGTAATTCATGTGAGGAATGAGAGGTAACAGCTTCTGTAAGGTTAACATTTTGAACTTTGGAATTTTCATGTTCAGATTTAGAGATGAAAGATCGGTACTTACGTTCACAACCATATTCCGAACAGAGCAAACGGCTCATTTCCAAGCCATTTAGTTTTCTCTCTCTCTCTAATGATGTTTTAGTGTTGAAACAGCATTTTATTTGAAGGATGCTTCATGCTTTTTTTCCGTTTTGCTGTCTTCATAGTGTTTACATATGTATCCTCATTACTAAAGTGGAAATAGACCGAAATTTATGTTTCAGTTTCTACTGATTAATGTACAGGTAAAAATGCTGCTTGTGTATCCACAATAAACACTATGAAGGCAGCAAAACTGTAGGAAGCATGAAGCATCCTTCAAATAAAACATGGTTTCAAAAGTAAAGCATCATTAGAGAGAGAGAAAGAAAACTAAACAGGATGGTTTTACATCAGCCAAGGATCGGGACTGTCTGATGGCGTTCTTAATATCACAGGGTGAAGCACAAACCAGTAACATTGCAATTACTTTGAAGGCAGAAACATTATCTGACAGGCCTGAAAGGTCACTGTCATACCTCTCAACTGTCTAGATTTTTGCAGAATGTCCAGATTTATGCCTCGTATTTTTGGTCCGTTCCTCTTAAAAGTTGTGTTTTTCTGGCAAATCACTGTGGAATGCTGTCACTAAATCATGACATACATTTGCATTTCAGACTTTTATCAAACTTCTAAGAGCAATATTTAACACCCTTCCCTATTTTGGCCCATTTGTTCACTACATATCTCAGCAAGGGTACAGCTTGGAAATGAGCCATTTGCCTGTTTGGAATGTGGTTGTGATAATACTCAAGTACCGAAAGATCTACTACTCATACCCATGAGGCTTCTTTCTTTCATACCAAAAACATTCTGAAATTGAAGGCATTGCCCCTTGACTGAAAGGCATTTCATCTGCGACTCCCTGGGTGTGCAAAAACAGTAGAGCCTGAGGGGAAAAATTTGCTTGGTTCGAAAGGTGGGGAGGTATTCCCCTGAAAGGAGGTTTTTGATAACCAGTGTCATCTGTAACCCTCCTACATCACTTTTAACACACAGAAGTCTGAAACAACACTTTGTCAAAGGAGAATATATTTTGGGACAGATTTTGTACACATACTGGCCAGAGGAGGGTAAGGAATGCTGGCATAGTCATTCTATACTTTTTGTTGGTCCCTTTTTATGAAAAGACACCTGTTTTTTTCCCTTCTTCAGCCTTTTTTGCAGTTTTTTTTTGGGGGGGGGTTAAGAGGGAGGCCTAAAAAGACTTGCATTAGGGTACCTGAAATATCTTAGAAACTATCTTCGTGACCAACACCCCACCTTCTTACTAAAATACAAAATCCATGCCAACTCTACCCCACTAATACAAGCTACCTGGAACAAAAACAACTTTGACTCAAACTAAAAGACCATCATTGGAACATACTAAAAGAAGTACCCTTAGAAGAAGCTGTAATCCAATTCAACAACGCTTTTCTAAAAATCCTAGATGCCCATCACCCACCTCGTATCACAAAATTCAAAATGAATACTGCCCCAGGATCACCAAAGAGACTAAAAATAAGATTTCTCAAAGGAATAGAGCTTGGCATCACTGGAGAGTCACAAAAACGACAGCAATGTTGGGAGGGTGGTCTAATGGTTAAGGTGTTTGCCTTACAAACACAAGGTGCAGGGTTTGAGTCTCACAAGGGATGATTGGCTAGGCTTACAATGGCTCGCAAGGGCACTTAGCCTAGTACTAATCTGTGAATCTGTGAAGTAGAGAACAACTCCAAAAACTTAGAAATAAAACCAAAAAAAGTATTCTCCAGGATAAAAAGAATTACTTCCTACATCTGCAAAATAGGCACCAAAACAACCCCAAAAAATTCTGGGCAGAAATAAACTACTTCACCCTGGGAAAACCTCCACCCCATCGCCAGCCTCCACAAGCGAAATCAGACATACCTGAATCATTCAACAAATACTTCATAGAAACCATCTCTAAACTAGTTCAACAACAACCCACTACTACTATACCAATATCCCCAAACCTGCAGTCAGTCCCCAAACTACCTTCCAATTCCAACCCATACCTACCAATTATGTCAAACAATTACTATCCAAATTTAAACCTACTACCCTAGCAGCAGATGGCATCCCAGCAAAATACCTCCAGTTGGCTGCTAATGAACTTGCCTACCCAATCTCTATTCTACTTGACAGATCTATAACAGAAAGCACCATCCCACCAATCTAGAAAACCTCCTACATCATCCCTTTACATAAAGGGGCACATCCACTGACCTCACCAACTCTCGCCCTATTGGCAACCTGTCCCCACCAGCAAAAATTCTTGAAAAATGTATAATTACCAATTTGTGCCATACCTACTTAACCAACTTCTCTCTCCTACCCAGCATGGATTCCCCCCTGCCCACAGTACAACACAGCCCTTCTTTCCTTTACAAACCTCATCAACCAAAATGGACACTTAGGCAAACTAACATCTTCCATATTCTTGGACCTGTCAAAAGTCTTCGATATGGTCAACCATCCCGAACTACTCCAATACCTTACTAATTTTGGCCTTAGTGATCATGCACTACCCTGGTTCCAAAACTATCTACACGGTAGACAACAGGCAGTTCAATGGGGCAACAACCTATCCTCACTGCTGCCTATTACCACAGGAGTCCCACAAAGGCCCATTCTGGGACCCCTTCTATTCTCCATCTTCATTAATGATCTCCACAGCATATGCCAAGATGCAACTGTTATACAATATATTGATGACTCCACATTAGTCTGCTCAGCTAATGACCCACACAAACTCCTCTCCATTACCCAAAAAACCTTCCAAATTACTGTAACCTGGTTTCTTCACAAAAACATATCACTTAATCCCCAAAAGACCAAACTGTTGCTATTTAAACCAAACAAATCCATCTCAATGCCCAACACATTCAATATTGTGTCCAGAGATGGGACTATGATCTCTCCAGACACTCGTACTAAACTGCTAGGAGTGACCACTGACAACAACCTCAAGTTTGATCGACATATAAATCAAACTATTAAAAACATTCACAAAAAACTGGGCAGTCTTTATAAAAACAAACTATTTCTAATCAAACCTGCTAGAATAATCATAGCTCAATCCCAGCTCCTCTCCACACTATTCTACGCCGCTCCCATCTTCACCAACCTACCCAAAACTGAAATGGCCAAGCTTAACATCTGCTACAATCAAATTGCCAAATTTACTACTGCTACCCCCTACCGTGCCCACCACTGTCATTCACTAAATCAACTTACCTGGCTTGAATTCCCAAATCTCCTTTCATTCCATCAGCTTTCTTTCGCCCAGAAACTCCTACTACTTCTTCCTGGAAAAAAGCCTACTTAAACTACAAACTAATACCATACAACTTCTCTCTAGTGATAAAAGACTAATCCAGGTGACCAAAAGCAATAACACAGCAGGTGACTCCCTGTTCCCTAACTACACTGGTAAAATTTAGAACTCATTACCTTCTGTTATTCCCTCAGCCAACTCAATGGTTACATCCAAAAAGCTTCCCTTGGTACCCACCAG
Source organism: Protopterus annectens (assembly GCF_019279795.1). Classification (NCBI taxonomy): domain Eukaryota; kingdom Metazoa; phylum Chordata; order Ceratodontiformes; family Protopteridae; genus Protopterus; species Protopterus annectens. The sequence goes on from NC_056737.1 coordinate 1,628,971,010, forward strand.
GTTGACCCATATCATACACATCCTCTGACCCACTCTCGTGCTCCTTTCCACTTCTATCCCTTCAAGACGAATCGCGACTCCTCCTTATAGTGCCTCACCTGCGAACACCCACACCAGCAATCAGCAATTATATACATTCCAACTTTAAACCCAACTACATCTCACAAAACTAACCCCAAAATCCACTCCCAACCCCTTTTACTTACATTTGTCAAAATCAATGTTATTACTGGAAACCAGTACATTCGAAGTACTACTTTACTCTAACAAACTATGGAATTTTGTTAAAAATTGCAACTACCAATGAATATTGTACTTTTTAACTTTAAAACTATGGAATCTTGTTAAATCATGTGTTTTCCTATGAATAGTTGCTTGCTATGTAGAAATCTCATAGTTGTTTGTTCTTAGTCTGTGGAGCTTTTCTCCCCGGGCCTCCGCTGAAAATGGACATATATCCAGTCGGACTCTCCCAGTCAACAAATGTAAAATAATAAAATAAATAAATAAACTTCCTAAATTAACTTCCTTCTTTCATCACATTGTTTGAAAATCTTGGCAGCAGAAGAGTCAAACAATACCTTCTTACCTAAAACTGAACCCAAAATTCCAAACTTTTCCCTCATCAGCAAACATTTGATTATGTACCCAAGCATATCTTCTTAACACTGCAGCAACAGTAGTAGCCTTAACCACAGTACCTGCACAATTATACACACTCTTCAAAGAAAGGGTTAAAACAGTTTCATTCAAAAAAGAAATGTGCCACCATATTAGCTCCAGATGAGTTAAGGTACAGCGATGCTAGTCTCAAGACCCCACCCTCCTTCCAGACTGACATCAGTAGGAACATCAGGCAAGGTTCCAAAGCAGTGACAGGACACCTAGTTATTTTGGCTCCAAAGGGTATTAGAGTGAAATGTCATAAAGAAGTTCCTTAAGTACAGTGACTCTAGGCTCAAGTTCCCCCCCCCCTTCCAGACTGACATCACTGGTAACATCAGGCTCCAAAGCAGGGTCAGGACACCCAGTTATTTCAGCGTTACAGGGCATTAGACTGAAAAATCACAAAAGTGCCTTAAGTAAGGACATTCCCTATATTGTAACTGTTTAGTTGGATACTTCCTGGAACAGTGTTGGGAATTTCACTGTTACTGGTACCTAATGCCTTAGAATGAGTGCAAATGCCCCTTTCATCTTATTTATAAATACTTTCCATAGGGGATTCCCTTCCTACTGTATCCCATTTATTTTTTACTCTACTGCTGCACCCTAATCATACTCTTGTTCGTCTCTCACTTGTAAGGCAAGAGAATTCCTATTGACTTTTGGCTGCTGCCTGTCCCCCTATCTGCTACATATATCTCACTCCTAACTCCTTGTTTTCTTCCCCATCTGGGCTGGCCTAGTTCTAAGTCCTTTAGCACCCTCATACTGCTACTTGATACACTGTCTTTTTCTACCCCGGGCTGATACAATCTTCCCTGTTTTTATGGCAATACTTTCAAAGTTTTACTGTTAGCTTTTAACACTGATACTGAAACTGTAGTATCCTGTCTAGTAAGCCATTTTTCACTGACCTTTACATAATCCCGATTGTTTTCCTGCAGGTCTCAGTTTGATCTCATTCCTCTTTGCCTCATTACATTTGGCTTCACTTTGCTCTCCACCTTACCTCCATTCTCACCCACCCCTGACATCACTTCCTTTATACTAGGGTCTACCCTTCCTTAACCAAATTCTAACCTATCATAACTCCTACCTGCAGCAACATAACCATCTCACAAATAAACCACTCACAGGCTTACACTCCCCCACTGACAGAAATTACATATGCCTCATCTGCTCTTCATACTATGGCATGCACTTTAAATTTCATTATAAGTGTCCTTAGTTATATTATGCTACTTTTGCCTCTGATTCACTTCAAATATCATTGATACTCCACTATTTCCTTTCTCATTATTACACAATTAGATTTAACTAATAAGACAAGTTTTCACTTACTTCTCTTCGCCTCTGCCTCCCTACACTACATACTACAAACTATACTTCACTTTTTCCTCTTCTCAATAACCACTAAAATTCCAAATTTTTATCCAAGCTTCAGTGTCTCTTCCTGTTGCAACTAGTATCCTGTTTAACACTGTATACTTTCACCTCTGTACTCCTCTCCTACTGCAGTTTACTCAGCACACCATGAAATCAGGAGTAACTATATCAATATATCTCTCTGCCTTTATAATCTCTCCCCTTGTCTTTATTTCATGCACAAAATACTTCGCTACCACCGCTCTACGCAAAAAATAAAACTTGTATAAGGTCCCCTACAATCAATGCACTACAAAATCTCACAGTGTGCTGATGTCTACCCTGACGCAGGCCCCCAAAGCTCACTAATTAATCTAAACAGCAAAAAAAAAAAAAAAAAAACACCCCTACATAACCGTGAATTAACCAACCCTCCATCAACTACCTCACATACTGTTCTATCATTAAACAACTACCTATCCATGCAAATAAAAGTAGTACATCAAACCCCTCACTCCATTATTCTCCCACTTGTCTTCCAAAAAACTGAATATTGTCACTATCAACCTCCAAAGCATTTGTAACAAAGTTACAGAGCTACATGTCTGGATATGACAGTATAACCCTGATGATCCTGACATCACAGAAACCTGGCTTAAGCCTAACATCAAAGATTCTGAACTACTCCCTCCAGGCTACAGTATTATCAGATCTGACAGGCTCCGCAAGAAAGCAGGAGGGGTAGCCTTAATTTATCCAAGTTCAAAAACCTCTCCCCCTATTCACATATCACAAAATTCTAAAATACCAAACACTAGTATTGCTGCTAAAGCTTAAAAATAAGAAACAGTTATATTTTGTTATTCTATATCCCACCTGGAAATAATATAAGAACTTTAGAAGAGATCCTCTCCTAGATAACCAATTATATACCTTATGAAAAAAAAAATCATAGTATGATATATAAATATTGACTGGCAAAACCTTACATCAGACATTCCCTCAGCTAGTAAGCCTTTTGGTTATAAGCAACTTATTAAGCAACTTGGATCTAAAATGGGTCTTAGGTCCCCAGTCTTCTTTGGCACTAAAAATAATCTGGAAAAGACTGTAGATTCTAAATTGGTTGTGGGGACCAAATGAATGACTCTTTCTAGAAGCTTTGAAATTTCTGTGGCTGTTAAGTCCCACTGAGTGAGTGGAACATCAGGGATTTTCTTCTTTTTCTAGGACTGGAGGATAAAGGGAATTGAATAGCTTTTGCATATTATTCTTGGCACCCAAGAATCTGATGTTATCGTTTGCCAAGCTTGAAGGTGTAAGGAGAGATGCCCCCCAGCCTGTCTCTAGAGTATAGCAGTCAGGCAATCATTCAGCAGTGTTGAAAGGTTTTATCAGAAAAAAGCCCTGAATCTGTGGGCCGCCTTCAGCCTCTTGGGCATTGTCCATTAAAACTACCCCCCCCCCCCCGCCATGGAAATGCCTGTCACCTTGGGAGTCATGCAAAGGATTTCTGGTTCCTAGAGAATGTTCTTTGAGGGATGGGGGAAGTGTACTCCCACTGCAGACAGAGTTATGCCATTCTGTTAACTCCTGCTAACAGTATCCTTGACTTTACGTCCAAATAATGTGGAACCATCATACAGGGCCTTAATAAAGGATGATGTGAAGTCTTCTGCAAAGTCACATAATAAATCACATCCAGGCATGTTGATGCATGGTGATACTGCTGCCTGCTGCTCTGGTTGTGCAGTCATCTGTGTTCGACAGCAGATACATGGCGACATTACAGGAATATTGTACAGGGTAGAAAACTGGGAGTCCACCGTTTCTTGAATATCCACTGACGATACCCTGGAGACGGACTTGGAAAATTCCTTTATCAAGTCTCTCTTGTCTCTTGTTAAGTTAGCAAGACAGTTCAATGATCTAAGGGTGAAAGTCTTGACACATATGCCCACTCTCCGTATCTGTCCATCACCCTAGATTGTTTAATGGGAGCATGAAGAGAAGAGCTTTCTTCCGAAAGTTCTTTCTTGGTGGCTGCTGCCAACACCAAAGCATCTACAGGGGGACCCTTACTCCAGTGCTTCCTGTCGGCTGGGGTAAATAATATACGATCAACTTTCTTTGGTATGGGCTCTACCACATCAGGGTCCTTCCATGCATGTTGAGCCATTAGGTCAATAAGAGGAGCAATAGGTGGTATCAACCAAGACGAAGTTTGCCCGGAACCAAAGGCTTCCAAGAATACAGACTCATCTGGCAAGGGGTGTTGGGATGTTCATCCCCCTCCGCTTCATTAATTCAAAAATGTCTCCAAAAAAAGACATCTTCAGAAAGGGAGTGTGGGGGGGGGGCTCCTTCCTCTAAGTTGGTATCTTACATGAAAGACTCTCATAAGTCTAGATATTTCCACTTGCATGTCCGTTTTCTGTGAATACATTCTGGGGGCTCAAGTAGAAGGGTCAGAACTGGACACAGAACTGAAGAAGCAGACTTCCTCAGAAACCTTTGGTGCCAACTGCCCTGTACGATTGGTAGAAGAGGT